>NW_018407615.1:476458-538013 GCF_002113885.1 Mizuhopecten yessoensis
CCCCCCGCCAATATTAGCCCTAAAACACCCATCCTCCAACATCCATCTAGCCATTCTACGCCCTCACTAGTCATGTCATACCTACTTATCCCGTCTAACCGTGTCATAATCTGAGGAGATATGAACGATAGAGAGGTATAAGCACTAGGACTGTGTATGTGACCAAGGGAGGAGCCGAGGTAGGCTTGATAAGGCCTTGGACGGTGTGGGAGGGTGTAGTGGGGTAGATAATTCGAGTATATCTAGATACAATGAATGGTCAAAACTATAAAAAAAAAAATGCTTTTTTTCTTCAAAACCACACTGTCCTGAGTTAAGTTTGGCAAATGAAGCATGGAAATAGCTATGAGTTATGAAAACATGATATAAAACAAATTCAATTGTCATGAAACATATGGATCGCTCGAGGTGCTAACATCAAAATATACATGTGTACCGTATATATAGCACTGTTGACAATGTCGGCATCGAGTTTTGCATATATAACGATGTATAAAAGTGCATGAGTCTGCACATGTATGTAAGTACCAGGCAGTTAACGAGAGATTATTAGTACGCGTATGTATACTTACTCTACGGGAGGGGTTGGTGCTGTGTCTGTCAGCTATCCAAGGAACTAGGGTATTCCCCGTGTCTGATATATGTTATATCTCCAACACTACTGCAGTGAACTTCACATATTACTAGAACACTCGAAACTGTTGAAAACATCGAAACATGGGTTCGATAATAATTCCACCCTCGCGTGGCAATAGCTCACGTTAACGATACACATATGCCACTTATCTCCTCCTCTGTGTACACACGTACATGTACGTCCAGCTTAATTGCACATATCCATTTCTTACTAATTAGTATAGTATGTATAGATCGCGTACAGCGGAGCTCGCGCTGATGCGCGTGCGTACAGCATGAGATAAATTATATTCGCACGTCCACTTCTGTGTTGCTGTGGAGAGGTAATTCTAAATTTAGCAACCCCCTTCTCATCTGATCCGAGTTAGCCCCCCACTTCACTCACAGGGCTGTTTGACTGGAGCTATATCACCGAACTGACGCAGGGGTGTGTGTATATACTTTGGCAATATGGACGGTTTATATTGTGCGTATTTACAATTTAAAGTTTCAACCGAGTGGGAAGTGAACCGGAGAAAATTCAATGCATTCATCGAACAGGTTTACATTCAACGTTTGTCTTTTCTTAACGCTAAGCATTCATATTCTATAGTAGCTGTGTACAGACGCGTCGGTTTACATGTAAACGCATTGTTAGCTTTGTTGTTGTTACAAGAAAACCTTCTGTAATATTTTACGTAAGTATTTATACAAAACTTCGTACGTTAAAAGTCTTCAAAGATATAACATTTTTGGTTTAGTTTTAATGTTGTTTCCAATTCTATGTGAAAAAACGTCATTTATATATATATATATATATATAGCATATCATTTACAGACTCGGCTTTTCTTTATGAATAGTAAGCATTACGTTAGCATCAGAACATATTTGATGTTGCCGATTTTTCCTTTACATGTCATCTGTATTTTCTTTGGCGAGGCAGTCTGTATAAATAATGCTTAAACCTGCTCAGTTCAATGATAACGTTGTCATTTATGAAGACGTATTTATGTTGTAATATTATCTTCGCCATAATTTTAATTAAGCTAACCAGACTTTTTCAATGGAGGGTGTACTACCATTATATGGTATTCATAAATGCGTGATACTTTAGCTATCACACAACACTTAAATGAATTAAGAACATCAATGAAGACGTAAACAAAATGGAGGATATCGACATTTATAAATTGTACTGCTTAAACGGAATTATGATATGTACATAAACCAGAGACGTATAATACGCCTCTGCATAACCATAACACCAGTGGCGAGTTGACATTATGCCAATACTTATATCTACATTCAACGATGTCAACACAATAGTACTCTATTTCCTGTCAAACACTTGGTGTTTACAGCCCTTATAATTTCTTTATTGTTGAGAAAAATAAAACATATAGAGCAAATATCCTATCAACAAACATACAACATGGCGACTACGGGCGATTACGTGTTATTTTACATAATTCACGAAGTTCATTTTTGCATCCAATTAAATATTTTCCTTTGCAGTTAGGTACGAAGAAATGCTGTCATTTTACCGGTATTAATACATGTTAAAATAATTATGCATATATATATATATATTAATTGCCTTAAACTACTTTCGCTAATAGTTAGAGGCTTTTATCTACGAACATTCGTAAGGAGCCAACTACACAGTAATATTTCAATTAGTAATGTAATTCTATTTTCATGCACATTAAAGGTAATTGCATAATAACCAAGAATTGTGAATTCAGTTCTATATATGTGTTATAATTCCATATGATTGTACATGCCCTGTACACAGTTCGCTAGGAAATATGACTTCGGCATGCTATATTCTATTTTCATGACCTTCGCCTAAGACAGAAGCGTGATATTACTAATGAACTTATTGGACTTAATTCACAACATGTCCACCTTGTTCATTGAGAAAAAGCCCTGAGTATCAGAAAAAAACACGTGATTGGGCAGGTGATCAAATCTTTAACGTCCGATCGGGGAATCAAACCCAGGTCGTCTTGGTGAAAGGCGAGTGTGCTATAACCCGTACCTCCCGACAACCCAAATTGATATTAAAAGCCTACAGTGTAAGCTAGAAACTATGAAGACCGTAAAATGGAATTTCCCGATCAAAGCAAATTAAAATAGCTATTTAAAGCGTGTTGGTTTGGAATGCATCTGTATATTGTCGCATTAAGTCAATTGTGTGTATATATCCACGTTCTGGTGTCGTACTCTGTCGAGTGTAAGATATTAACAAACATGTAAAAATCCGCCGTGTATATCAATATCTACACCGAAGTGATCGTAATTGACCCATTTCAACTGGCGGGAATTTAAGGTAAACAACTAAACTCATTCATTGAGTCGGTAGTTATAATTCACGTTACTTCTAAACGATATGAAGTTCTTAACATCTCATAAAGACAATATTAGTATTGCTTTTGTAATCCTATTTGCACTCTACCGTTAAAATGACCATTGAACTTTATAGTCAGACTAGGGGCCTTTCGTTTGTTCATTCTGTATATATTTATGTAGCTGAAACGATTAAGCAGATTAATTATTCCGAGTATTGTTATACCTACAATTTTCTAAATGTCTAATTTATATGGTTAGACCATTCCAATCAAATAAATCGAAATTACCCGAATAAAGATCATTTGATGAACGCCTGATTAACTTAACATTCCATTTTGCCAGAGATCTCTTGAGTTATCTCCCTTGTTGAAAAGTTTTTTTTTTTTTTAGAATTTCATCGAGTTTTATAGCTGCATGTCTTCTTGTGTATCAGATATAAATAAAACATCATTAAAAGAATGCTTATACTCCTGTCCTTGTTAGTGTTGGCCTGTTATGGAAATAAAATGTGTATCATTGTTGAGTAGTATGGACATGTGTGTTTAATGTCTGACTGTTGGCGATAGGCTTGTATAGATTTTAAAGTTAAAACAACTTTCCCCCTCTTCTACTCTTTTACTCCATACTTTATCCCTTCTACTCATTTTCCTTTCTGTTCTTCGTCTGCTGGATATCCGAAATACGCGGTAGTGAAGCGGACGTAAAACCTATCAATCAATCAATTAATCAAAGTTAAAACTCACGTTTACATGTGTATTGAAATACCAAACTCACTGATTTTTAAATCAGTCTGTATCTCAACACCGACATCACTAATAAGTCTCACCCACAATAAATCATGCTGTCGGATTTAATACTGTGTCTCCCTGTTTACTGTTCGGTGACTTGTACGTTGTAAATCTTGTCAATACAGTTCTGGTGGCTTTATTAAACCATAATAACTTAGAGTACGATAACATTTGGTATAAATCTATAGAATAATATACATACACTGTAAGCTTGTTTTGTATTTAAAACGTGTATCACGTATGAACTACTTATGATTTTAACAGCGTTATTAGGCTAGGCGCTGGTGTGTTTTCGTTTGTCTATTTGTTTTTGTTCTTCCCGAACATAAAACCCCATGTGTGCAAATTTCCAGAGTCATAGATAATGTTTGCTTATAAATTACACTAATATGTATATACAAATGCATGTCATTGAATGTGTGTGTGTGTGTGTGTATGTGTGTGTGTGTGTGTGTTGATATCTACATGTATATTACATATTTGTATTAGTATGTGTATGAAAGTACTAGGATGTGTGTGTATGTACATACAAATATATGTATATGTATATACATTCGTGTGCATATGGGTTTATGATTTTTTTCTGTTGCTGTTGCGTATATATACTTATAATCTATTTCTTGTACGAAAATAGTTTTCTTACCACAAATGAATATGCTGTGTTCATGCCGTGTACAGACAAGTCTACACTATCTTTTAAACTCGGACCTTTCATGAATTCCTGAATACGTACGCGTGCAAATTCTCTGACGACTCCTTCGTGTTTGTTCATGTTCGGGCTAACATCAAATCTTATCCGATTTACATTCGTGTCCATTAATGCCCCTTCACATTTGCATTTATTTTTTACACACGATCGCTTTCGTGTTCTTTTATAGTACACTTGTGTTCATTCGTGTATACAAACGTTTTTACATGCATGTTGTCACTCGTGTTAAATTTTTGTATCTACATTCGTGTCGGCTTTCACGTATGATAGTTTGAGTTGATGCTCATTCATGATTTCATTGCTGTACATATTTTTGTCATCATTTTTTTACAATATATATGCTCATCCGTGTTTATACATGTTTAATTAACGTCATCTGTCTGACTTATACAGGTTGTCCATATCATGTGATACGACAAGTATTTTTTCCAGCGTTATATTTCTTATGATCACCCGCAAACACATTACTACAATATCATTATTGTTTTTTTCGATTTCAAATGAGTTTATATTGTTCCCTACCTCTTGTCTTTCATTCCCCACTCTTTGTCCCCCTAGCTCTTACCTTTTAGTTATCCTGGTTATCTGACAGTCGTACATGTAACAATAACAGAACTATCCGTTATATAGCAGTCTCCATGTCCCTACTTCGTTCTTTTTCTATCCCCCATGACAGGGTGCTCATTATCCACATGGAGATGTGCTATCGGACTATATTACTCTAAACAAACCCATTTAAACAATACGTACAGATTCAACAACAACACTTATTTATGGCAAGCCAAGTTGTCATTTATTCATGGAGCAATGTTGATCCAGTACTTAACCAAATTATATAAGATATCTCATATATTATATAAGATATCTTATATATTATATAAGATATCTTATAAACATATGAGATATCTTATAAACATATAAGATATCTTATAAACATATGAGATATCTTATAAACATATAAGATATCTTATTTTAAGTTTATGAGATATCTTATATCTTTTATAAGATATCTTATATACTTTATAAGATATCTTGTAAAAGATATAAGATATCTTATAAAAGATATAAGATATCTCATAAACTTTTCTTTATAAGATATCTTATATCTTTTATAAGATATCTTATATAATATATAAGATATCTTATATCTTTTATAAGATATCTCAATTAATTTTCTTTATAAGATATCTTATATATTATATAAGATATCTCATAAAAGATATAAGATATCTTATAAAGAAAAGTTTATGAGATATCTTATAAAGAACGAGACTCTCGCGAGACCGACAAAGAAGAAATGTTTGAAAATGACTGCTCCCGTTGTACTTAGATCACGAGTCCGATAAACGGGAGCTGTGTAAAACTAGCTTATTTTTCAACAGGAAGTATAACTAACACCAATATAGAATTTTAGTTGATATATTCAAATATTAATTATTATATTTACGCATACATTTTAAAATATTAGTGTTAGGAATCACACATTAATATATTCTAAAATGGCTGGAATAATCCAGAGTTATAAACTTTTCCGAAAGAAACTCGAGTGTTCTAAAGAGCCATTGAGAACTTAGAAAATGTCTGTGAAGTTGCTACATGTTTATTTATTCAAATGACAATTTAGTTTCGTTGGCCTAAAATCCAAAGGTTTAGATATAGTTCTTATTAGTGAGAATCACTGTCATTTATTAATCTGTTGTACGTCATTTTCAACCAGAATGAGACAAATGAAAGTAGTTTGCTGAGGATTTATATTGTGAAGGTGTAATGATGCCAAACTCGGTAAGAGCGCAGAAATATTGTCATAATCAGTCACCACATACTCAAATATAAAGTGAGATTTTAAAATTCATCTTGATTTATGTTATTTTTCGTACACAGCCTCGTTGAAGAATTCTAGTTTGGTTTGATTTGGGGAGGGGGGAGGGGTTTGGTTTATATTATTAATGAGGTCTTGTCTTATAGTTGATGTCAGAAAGCTAAGCTGAGTTAGTTGATTCAACATTTATCATTCACATCACTTGTCTTCTTTGTTGTAAGCAAAATTTATTGATTTCTGCTGATTTTCCTGTGTTATAAATTCATGGTTTAAAGTTTGTGTTCATGTATTTTGTGAGTTAACAGGTAAAGGACATGTACATCTGTTCAGTGTTCTTCCAAACCAATCAAATTAGTTAACCTACCCTCAGTGAGTCGCCCACCCCAAGTAGCTTGTTTAGATTTTGTCCCATTTTTCAAAGACTGTCCTATATGTTAATTTAGACCTGGTGGTATAGAATCTTGCAATCTACCAGATATAAGCAAATCTAAAATACACGAAGAATATTTATAATGAAATACAATTTATTATACCCAGGACATTAACTGCTTATTTTTACATTTGATCTAACTTGACCTCTCTAGGTTAATTTTAAGTCCAAGAAAAAATTCATAATAAAATATATTTATACTATATATGTGTACATATCACTATAGCAAGGTTATTTTATTATATTAAATTAATCTCATCATCTTTATTTATGAAAAGTGACTGGCACTAGATCATAAACTTAGGGAACTTAGATATAATTTCAAAAATGAAGAATGTCTTGTATTTCAGTTCCTTTTCCAAATTAATTTTATCACTCAGGGGAGCATATGGTACAAATAGGACTTTTCCCCCAAAGTTTGAAGCAGATTCCAAGAGAAATATTCAGTTTACTGATACATGTGCTTAACATTTGGGTTCAAGACTCAAAAACTTGTGGATAAGTATTGTATAACTCTTTTTAATAATAACATCTAGGATAGATATTTCAGCCCAAAAACATTTTTTTTTTTGATACAGAACAAATTCTGTTTGAGAATCAACTGTTTTGAACAGTTTTTTTTTTAAATATATAGCACCGACACTCAATCCATATTGATATGAAATATTTGAAATTTGAATATTTCTATAGTGCATAATTCCATAACCTTAAGTCTATAGGGACATGTCAAATACTACCAGGTACTCGTTTATATATACAATGGAAGATATTATATATAATGAATGGGCATCACAGTATATATATATATTTTGCAGCACACTTAATAAGCATGTGACATGTCCCTGTAACCCACATCTAATTATAGGTAAGTAGTGGGATTATTAGTGGAAGCCAATATCAACACATCCAACTAATACAGTACTTTAAAACAAGAGCCCCATGGGCCTAACAGGTCACCTGAGTTGTAATGCAATTGTTATTTGTTGTTGTGATATGTCAAAAATAAAAATTACATATATATATATGTATAGCAGGGAATTTTGCCCCTCACCAGGGAGGAATTAGTACCCAAGGGGTTGTGAAATTCACATTTTGATTAAGCACATCAGGATATTTCCATCCATGAGAAGGTTTTTTAACATATCTGGATCTGGAAGTAGACAATTATTGTTTGAGCTATTTTGGCCCCTTTTGGCTCCGCCCCTCAGGCCCTTAGCGTCCACATGATCACATCATGTAAATGTATCCCCTCCCCAAGAGTAAAAGGGCGACAATTGAAAAAAAAAACCTTAAGATATACACCTCATATACATCAGATATACACCTTCTAAACATCAGGTATATACCTTCTATACATCATGTATACACCTCCTATAGGTCAGGTATACACCTTCCATGCATCAGGTATATATACCTTCTATACATCATGTATACACCTCCTATAGGTCAGGTATACACCTTCCATGCATCAGGTATATATACCTTCTATACATCAGGTATACACCTCCTATAGGTCAGGTATATATATACACCTTCCATGCATCAGGTATATATATACCTTCTATACATCAGATTACACCTATACATCAAGTACATCTTGTATGCATGCACATATACATGAGGTATATGTAAGGTCCATATTCTCTGTAGGTAAGGTACCTCATCTTTATAATAGTTGTCTGATATTGGTTCATATTGATTGCATGCACAGGAAATATAACATGTTTGCTTGTGCTGGAGTTTCCCATTTATGTTCCCTTATTGTGGCCTCTCAAGAACAAGAAGCACAGGCACATTATTAATAGCTCACCTGGAATAATATTTTTCATTAAAAGTTGTTGATTACCTCTTACCATACAGGAAATATCAGCTTGGGGATCTCAACAATTTCCATGTTATGACTGAAGGAGTAAGTCCTCAGGGATGGGGTGGGCTCCATTAGGGACTATCTTGGTATCATGAGTGTTTTTCCTCTGCATGCCCAGCAGCATTTGGATGGGATCTTTACTGATTTCATGTAAAATTTGGGGACTATAAGCCCCTTGTGGCAGGGCAGGACCCTGGCGCCAATCATGTAAGCATGGATGTATTCAGATGGTTACATGGTGGGGGATCTTAATTATCTTTACACCCAAACTTCCTCTATTGGCACCCAAATGCTCTGGCCCAGTGACTGATTTGCCTCTGTTTTTTTCAGACCTGAGATATGCTACAATTACAGGTTTTTGAAGATGAAATGTCTTATTTTCCTCTTTACCGGAAATATACCATGTATATACTTTGTATCATGTACATTGTATCTTCTGGAAAATGAGTCAATACACTATATATAATAGAGATGATAAATACAGGTACCTTATGCAATGAGGCTGTATTATAGAGGATACCCTTACTAAATAAATAAGGACTTTTTATGTACCCTGTATACCACTCTCTATATACCATTCTTTATATACTCTGTAAACCACTTCTTATTTACCCTGTTTACTAGTTTGTATAATCTGTATACAAATCATTATATAACCTTCTCAATATTTCTTTATAAAGATATCTTTGTTGTGTTTTATAATAAACAAGAGGCACTGAGTTAGGACAAGTCTTTCTAACAAAAGTGTATCCAAGTTTTGATGCTCAGCAATATATTATATATATATATATTACTACATCCAGGTATAACACATGTAGTTACTACTACTGACAGGTATTACACATGTATATATTATCACAGATAGGTATTACACATGTAGTTACTACTACAGACAGGTATTACACATGTATATATTATCACAGATAGGTATTACACATGTAATTACAACTACAGACAGGTACTACACATGCATATACTATCACAGATAGGTATTACACATAAATACTACTACAGACAGGTATTAAACATGTACTACTACATACATGTATTACACATGAATATACTATCACAGACAGGTATTGCACATGTATTTACTACCACAGACAGATCATACACATGCATTTACTATCACAGACAGGTATTACACATGTATATACTATCACAGACAGGTAATACACATGTAATTACTACTATAGACAGTTATTACACATGCATATATTATCACAGACAGGTATTACACATGTATATACTATCACAGACAGGTATTACACATGTAATTACTACTACAGACATGCTGTAAGTGTTACCATGTATCTGGCTTGTGTGAAATGCCTTTTAGGTCACAAAATACAATTGTATCTCTACAAAATATATCTTATAAGTGATCAATATCTCAAAGACTTTAAAGAACATGCACCTGATGATGAAATATCACTTATCTGTATACATATGTATCAAATAATGAAATATTACTTCTTGTCTGTAATAGTATAAGTAAATACAAGTTTATAACCAGTTTGAAACAATGAATTAATGTTCCTTACATTACAGTATATTGATAGAACATAGAATTACAAATACATAAGTATGTTCTTTAATGTCTGTGATAGTTAAAACAATTTTATCTGAAACAATATAATTAAAGATACATAGCCTGTCTGTGATAATAAATACAGGTGTATGACCAGTCTGAAACAGTAAATAAAAAAAAATGTCCCCATGTCTATCTATATGTTATACTCCACAGAGACCAAAATGGCTTTAATGCGGTCTGTGATAAGCAGCCGAAACAATTAATAAATGTTCCTAATATGTTTAATGTCAATTACCTGTCTGTGAATTTGTACGGGTAATATTACAATTTTATCAAATTTCTTTAAAAACATTTAGAGGAAATCCGTGAAGAAAATCAAGATAAAACATTTTAATGAATAAATTGTAAGTAATACATGCAGTAGGATCGTTTTCCTTCAGTTATGAAATACATAGGAACATCCATTTCTCCACCACTTACCCCCCATCTACTTTATAAAGCTTAACCTTTTAAAATAATGTTAATACCGCTATAACCAGACCTATTTGGTGGCATTAAACTCCTACTTTCACTTTCACATACTTCATTTCCGGTTAAGAGATACGTACGAAACTAAGGCTTTCGATTTAATGCTTTACCGAGCGCTGTGGAGGAGGGTTTATTATCTCAAATTCAAATCTCGTTCTTTATAAGATATCTTATAACCGAATTATATAAGATATCTCATTTAATTTTGTTTATAAGATATCTTATATATTATATAAGATATCTTCTAAAAGATATAAGATATCTCATTTAATTTTCTTTATAAGATATCTTATATCTTTTATGAGATATCTTATATAATATATAAGATATCTTATATCTTTTATGAGATATCTTATAAAGAAAGGTATATAAGATATCTTATAAAATATATAAGATATCTCATTTATTATATAAGATATCTTATAAAGTATATAAGATATCTCATAAAGTATATAAGATATCTTATATAATTAAATAAGATATCTTATATAATTTGGTTAAGTACTGGATCAACATTGCTCCATGCATAAATGACAACTTGGCTTGCCATACTTATTCATAATTTTTCTTCATCTAAAGACTCCGACTCCGACAATATATCCTTTTCTGTTTCTGACGATAACTCATTAAAAATCATGCACTTGAATATTCGTAGCGTTAGAAATAAAATTGTTTTTCTTGAGTGTTTTACCGATGACGTTGACATATTGTGCCTAACAGAAACACATCTCGATCCTTCTATCCCTGATTCTGACCTTCTTCTTACTAACTTCTCAACAATATTTAGAAAAGACAGGAACGCTTTTGGTGGCGATGTTATGATTTTTGCAACTAAAGACATACTGCCTAACGCAGACTTGATATTGAATTCCCGAATTACGAAATAATTTGGATTGAATTTTGTACTGATAATAAGAAATATCTTCTATGTGTACTATACAAACCTACATGGCAAAATACTAACTCTGGAATTTGGACTCGACTGAAACATTCTTTTGACATAGCTTTTGACTACACACCTCGTGTTATATTAACAGGGGATACTAACATTGACTTATTAACAGGAAATAACAATAATCTTAGCATTCTAACACAGCAATATAATTTAACTAACCTGATTTCCAGTCAAACTAGAGTAACACATACTACACAATCTCTTATAGACCCATTTAACATCAGTGATACTATATCCTCCGAATCATCCGTTGTTGTACCAGTTTTAGAAGCTATAAGTGACCACAGAGCTATACTTGTGTCATTGTCATCCTGTCTACCAAAACCAAAGTCTTTTAAGAGGAAAATATGGTTATACAACAGAGCAGATATTTTAAACCTTAAAACAGAGGTAGGACAGGTAAATTGGATAGATTTGTTTTCTTATGCAGATAATGTAAGCGGAAAATGTAAACTGTTCACTGACAAAATTATTTCTATTTTAGAAAAACATATTCCTAAAAAAATTGTAACTGTAAACAAAAACGACAAACCATGGATGAACGGAGATATAAGAAAAGAAATTAAACGTAGAAACAGGTTAAGGAAACATTTCATCAGAGTTAAAACCCCATTGTCTGAAGTTAAATTTAAACGTGCACGAAACAAAATAAATAATATACTTAAACTGTAGATGGGCTTATCAATGATAGCTCAGCTAATCACAAAGCATACTGGAAACTAATGCGTATGCTTTTAAAAGGTAACATTTCTACTTATATACCTCCCTTACTAAACCCTACTAATAACCGCTTAACCACAGACGACTAGGACAAATCCAATATTCTAAATAACTTCTTTAAATCTGTTTCTGACCTTGATGACCATAACGACGATATACCATATTTTGACAACCAAACAGACGCGTCCCTTACTGAAATTGTAATAACAGAACAAGAGGTTTTAAACATAATCAATATTTTAGACACTGGTAAAGCTGCTGGTCCTGACGGCATCAGTCATAAAATGTTAAAAATGCAATCCAATGAAATATCTGCACCCCTCACACTTCTATTCAACGAATCCTTTCGTACTTCTATATTTCCTGATTCATGGAAACTTGCCCATGTGACACCTATTTTCAAAAAGGGGGAATCTGAAAAAGGAAATAACTACAGACCCATTTCTTTACTTAGCTGCATTGGCAAACTTTTCGAACGAATAATGCATCAGCTCATCTATAACTAATTCTTCAGCAGCAAACTTCTATATACGTTACAGTCTGACTTCTTACCAAATCACTCTACAACTCACCAACTCATCGAACTCTATCATAGCATACTTGCAGCACTACGGAATCGTGAATATACTGCTCTTGTTTTTGTGACTTTTCTAAAGCTTTCGACCGAGTCTGGCATAAGGGTCTATTAATTAAATTAGAAAAATACGGAATAAAGGTTAACTTTTAGATTGGATTAAAAACTACTTAAGTAACAGACGCCAGTATCTATCAAAGCCGGAAAACCTCAAGGTTCTGTGTTAGGGCCACTTCTTTTTCTTGTATACATCAACGATATTTCAAATACACTACTATCAATGACTAGACTTTTTGCTGACGACACCGCATTAGCACACTCCTCCAAAAGATTACACGATATAAAACAAGTAATTAACTATGACATGGAACAATTAAACCTTTGGTCAAACAAATGGTTAATGAATTTCAACACAAATAAAACCGAAATACTCTTAATTTCTAACACAAATATACCTTCTTACCCACAATTTCTTTTCGACAACACACCTTTCCCTATTGTTAAAAACCACAAACACCTAGGAGTCATTATTAGTAACAACGGCACATGGAACTCTCACATTGAACATATATTAACAAACACTACAAAGTACATTGCAACTTTAAGGAAATTAAAATACATCCTAAATAGAAAAAACTTGGAATAAACATACCTTTTGAATATGCCTGCGAAGTATGGGACAATTGTAATATCACATTTTCGAATAAATTACAGAACATGCAGTATGAAGCAGGTCGAATAATAACTGGATTACCTATTTTTACGAAAAAAGGAATTTATTTACAGAGAGGTCGGATGGAAATCATTGACAGATAGACGCAGGATTAGAAAATTATCCATGTTTTATAATATTTATCATGATAATGCTCACTCATTTCTTAAATCTCTTCTACCACCTATTGTGTCAAACTTCTCTTATTATAATCTTAGAAACAGGAATAGCTTTCACAACCCATACTATAGACTGCAAGTCACAAAATCATCCTTCATACCAAGTTCTTCAGACTCCTGGAATAATCTACCAATAGAAACAAAGTCATCAGAATCCATTAAACAATTTAAAACTCTTATTCAACCTCAAGTCACTACCCCTTCTTATATTAAATGTTTTCTTGAATATGGGTCCAGAAAAGTAACTATTATACATTGTCAATTACGAAACCGCGGTAGCTCTTTAAACTACGACCTTTTTAAAGCTCACCTTCGAGACAACTCTACTTGCGACTGCGGAAATGACTCGGAAGACTCTTCCCATTTCTTACTAAACTGTAAAAAAGTTGTCAATCCCGTAATATAATGCTTCAATCCCTCGACTGGTATAACGGAATCACTGTTGAACACCTTCTCTTCGGAGATGCAAACCTTGACTACAATCTAAACCATTCAAATGTGTAGGTCTGTACAACCGTTCATGTTTAGCTCCAAACGGTTTAACATGTAATACTCAACAGTCATATTGAATAACCAGGATACCTACTTCGACTATTCCCATCTCTCTCTCCCCTCCACCTCCTCTCTTATTCCAGCCCCTCTCCCTTTTTCCAACACCAACGATCTCTTTGTATTAACTTCAATCTTAGCGTCCATCAATATCATAGCCGTTTCCATATGACCAAGAGCGCGTGTCCGGTTTTCCTAATATAGTCGGCTAAATATGTAAGGCATGAATTCACAGAAGGACTTGGAGTGACACAGGAGAAAGACAAACGCGGCACGGAATGTGATCGAACTTTAGAAAAGCAGAAGGATATGTGTGTATAGATTAGGTATATTACTTGCGCCGACTCGATTAGGAAAAAACACACACGTGACCCAAGTAAACTCTCCGAATACATATTTAAAAACTATAGTTGGTGTCCCTAATCCTATCATTACCTCTTTTGCTGTAACCCATCTTTAACGTCTTATATATACACATATAAATTTGTTTCAGGTTATTACGTGACTCATTAATTTTGTATATATATATTCTGTTACGGAAAGGACGTAAGTAAGTTGGAATAACTTTTGTCCAATCCATTTATCTTTTGTTGCAATAAAATTCATTTAAACTAAACAGCGTTACATACGTCATTTGCCAGTATCATTGACTTGCTTCCCATATATGTAGTTTCATTCTCAATGTAAATCTGTCATAAATAACTTTTTAAACTATTAAATTCATTAGCACAGCCCTTCGGTAAATTTCTATGGATAACGTACATAAACTACCATACAACACGTAAGTGTGATATTGCATTTATTACACGTCTATACTTGATCTATTTATACACATATATTTTCTGTTCTGACAAACATCACTCATCATTACCACATATCAGTTTTCAATTTGCTTCCCGAGAACTTAAACAGAACAACCTTGCCGGACAAAATGGCGTAGAGGTCGGTATAAAGACGTCACATAATGACGCTAAATCGTTTGGAACCTGTATCTGTTGCAATTTGTCGATTCGATCTGTTGATAAGAACCGACGAGTTTCAGCAAAACAGGAGAACTAGCTACCGAGGTAAAATAACACCGTGTATTATTACGGTGACATACAGGATGCTGTTTCGTATGACCTGAAAACTGTCTGTATCACTATAGTAAGATTCACCTGATATTTAATACACTGTTATACCGATTGTACGATCTGTATGCAGGTGCTGCTTTATGTATTCTTCATTGTTTTATGGTAGTTTCCACTTTTTCCAAAAAATTGTATCATTTGAGAAAATTATTTTTCAAGCTTACTCAAAGTTTTGATAATTTATTTGCCAGAAAAAAATATCTAAGTAGAAATTTTCATTCACGAAAAGTAGTTATTGGTAATCTTTGTCCACTGGTTGATTTTGCTTTTGTTTCACTCCCTGATAGTTGTTCTTTTCATCCTTGAAATCCCAACAGGATTCCGCCGAATCTTATTAACTTAAAGGGAAATAACTCTTGGAGTTTTATACGGTTTTGGTTTTAATTCTAGGTAGTGTAAAACAACCTTCATTTAACAGTTTGCCTGAGTTACTTCCCCTCCACAAACTAGTCTGTGTCCCATGTTGAACAAGCAAACCATGCACTGTTTCTGTTCAGCTCTTAATAACATGGGAACTCCTCGAGAATCATAAAAAAACACCAGAGAGATATTTTAGAGACACCTCCGTTGTCGGATGCGTGAGTCTTACCATGTATGGGCATGTACGTGCTGCTATACTTCAATATGTGATAACATGATAGAAAACACAAGGGCACGGCTGACGGATGTTAGTACAGAAGTGACGAATATAAACTAGCGGTAAACATGTATTTATTAACATTACAGTGCAGTGCAGTTCATTCATAGAGGCTATAAACACGTTAGATAAATATGCTAAAATATCAGGACTAAAAGTAAATACTGAAAAAACAAATGTTATTTGGATAGGTAGCACAAAATTTAGTGCTGATGTATACCATCACAGGTGGAAACTAAAATGGGGAACAACCAAATTTACCTTACTTGGGATTGATTTCTCTGTCAACTTAAAGAACCTGGTTACTGTAAATCTCAACAAAATTATTAGTATTATAGATGGCAAGTTACATCAATGGTCAAGAAGAAATTTAACACCTGTAGGGAGAATAACTGTTCTAAAATCTCTTATCGTTGCAAAAATGAATCACCTGTTTATATCTCTCCCTACTCCAAATAAAGACATAATTCAATCATTGAACATTTTTTTTACAATTTTATCTGGCAATCACCAATTGATAAAATAAAACGCTCAACAGTTGTTCAACACTATAGTGAGGGTGGACTCAAAATGATTGATTTAGAAAACTTTATATATGGACTTAAAACTACATGGATAAGGAGAATACTTCTTTCTGAAGACACCGAATGGCTAAACTTGCTTGGGGAAATTTGTAAACGTAAAAAAATGAAGAAATAGGAATTGAATACATTAAAAGTATTCATACAGAAAATCCATTTTGGAAAGATGTTGTTGAAGCACGGACCAAAGTGGCAGAAATGACAAATATCAAAAATGTTGATGACCTATTCAAATCGCCAATATGGTACAATACAAAGTTTAAGATTAATAATGACCACTTTTTCTATAATAAATGGTATTTACAAAATGTAGTATATGTTGGAGATATAACACAAATGGATGGAGACTTTTTAAGCTATACAGATTTTAAAGAAAAGTGTAATGTTACCACTGGAACTTTTCTACAATACAGAAGCATTTGCCAATCAGTTAAATCATTTATGAGAGATAATGATATAAGATCAAATAATTCATTTATTGAAAGACCATTTAAACCCTTTCACATCAATGTAATATTAAGAAGTAAAAAAGGAAGTAGAGATATGTACAACACCCTCATTGATAGAAGAAACCTTACTTATACAGCAAAAGTAAAATGGCTATCTAACCAACATTTCTCCACTGTTAACTGGAGATCTAGTTTCTCTCTCCCTTCTTAAATAACAAGAGACAGTAGCATTCAATGGTTCACTTTCTGGCTTCTTTCAAGAATACTTCCACTTAATCATTATTTGAAAATAATTGGAATCAAACAATGTAATTTATGTAATTTGTGCCAAGAAAGCAAAGAAACTATAGAACATCTTTTCTTATCGTACTTATGTGTCTTAAGAAAGCACAGTGTCACATTTTTAAGTTGGTTTCGCGGCCAGCGGCCAGTTTTTATATAGATTTTCGAAAATAGGAAAGTCAATATATAAACAGTCTTTCCGATTCCTAAGTGAATTTCAATTTAGCCCAAGCGGCAGAGAACTGGACTAGTAATCCGTAGTCCCTGGTCCAACTCCTAGCGGAATCACTTCGGAAAATTGGCCTCAATAAAATCGTCGTCCACGTAGATTACTATGCACAATGATCTCCTTAACGTTGCTTTCACGTGCATGGCATTATTGAGTAAGACTGGAGGGGGAGGCCTTTCAGTGGAAGGGTAGTATGTCACAGTGGTGAACTGTTAGCCCGGTGTGTTACTGATCCACGACTTGGTGAGAGGTAATTTACCTTTGGCTCAATAAGTTGTTTAGATTGTGTTGTTTTGATATTTCTTCCCAAGGACCGTGAATATCTGTGCTGATTCGCGAAAGCCATGTCAGATTTATGACATGGTATTTAAGCGAAATTTGCATTAATAATCTAAATTATAAATAAACAATTCATTAGATAATTCGATAAGATGTCATACCAAAAGATCTATTGAGTATATCATTGTTTACCATAATAAAAAATGATTAAATACTGATAAGTTGCACAAATGCCTCAGCGACCTAACAATGTTCCTCGTAAGCGTACCATATTTGCGGTCTGTCTGAGGTAAGGTGAAGACGTTTTCTAGTACTCAAGACATCAAATATATCAGTATTGACTAGCTCTTAAATACACGTGGTCATTGATGGTCAAGTAGGACGGAGGGTCAGTGTGTCACTTATCTCGCGGTCGCTAGTAATGACCTGTCTATAGATGTATATAATGTATACGTCGGTTAGATTTCTTTACAGTTCATGTGACATATATCACTAATAAATGTTTACCGGCTGTTTGCTGAGTGATGTTTTTATGTCGCTTACGACATGTGGTTTAGAAAGCTCATCTTCACCGATTCCTTCTCTTTCCTCCACTATGTAGAGGTCCATGGTTTAGGAAGCTCACCTTCACCGATTCCGTCTCTTCCCTACACTATGTAGAGGCCCATGGTTTAAGAAGCTCACCTTCACCGATTCCGTCTCTTCCCTCCACTATGTAGAGGTCCATGGGTTAGGAAGCTCACCTTCCCAGATTCCGTCTCTTCCCTCCACTATGTATAGGTCCATGGTTTAGGAAGCTCACCTTCACCGATTTCGCCTCTTCCCTCCACTGTGTAGTGGTCCATGGCGCAAGAAGCTCACCCTCACAGATTCCGTCTCTTCCCTCCACTATGTATAGGTCCATGGTTTAGGAAGCTCACCTTCACAGATTCCGTCTCTTCCCTCCACTATGTAGAGGTCCATGGTTTAGGAAGCTCACCTTCACCGATTCCGCCTCTTCCCTCCACTGTGTAGTGGTCCATGGTCTAAGAAGCTCACCCTCACAGATTCCGTCTCTTCCCTCCACTATGTAGAGTTCCATGGTTTAGGAAGCTCACCTTCACAGATTCCGTCTCTTCCCTCCACTACGTAGAGGCCTATGGATAAGGAAGCTCACCTGCACCGATTCCGTCTCTTCCCTCCACTACGTAGAGGCCTATGGATAAGGAAGCTCACCTGCACCGATTCCGTCTCTTCCCTCCACTATGTAGAGTTCCATGGTCTAAGAAGCTCACCCTCACCGATTCCGTCTCTTCCCTCCACTATGTAGAGGCCTATGGATAAGGAAGCTCACCTGCACCGATTCCGTCTCTTCCCTCCACTATGTAGAGGTCCATGGTTTAGGAAGCTAACGTTCACCGATTCCGTCCCTTCCCTCCACTTTGTAGAGGTCCATGGTTTAGGAAGCTCACCTTCACCGATTCCGTCTCTTCCCTACACTATGTAGAGGTCCATGGTTTAGGAAGCTCACGTTCACCCATTCCGTCTTTTCCCTCCACTATGTAGAGGTCCATGGTTTAGGAAGCTAACGTTCACCGATTCCGTCTCTTCCCTCCACTTTGTAGAGGTCCATGGTTTAGGAAGCTCACCTTCACCGATTCCGTCCCTTCCCTCCACTTTGTAGAGGTCCATGGTCTTAGAAGCTCACCCTCACAGATTCCGTCTTTTCCCTCTACTATGTAGAGGTCCATTGTTTAGGAAGCTCACTTTCACCGATTCCGTCTCTTCCCTCCACTATGTAGAGGTCCATGGTTTAGGAAGCTCACCTTCACAGATTCCGTCTCTTCCCTCCACTATGTAGAGGTCCATGATTCAAGAAGCTCACTTTCACAGATTCCGTCTTTTCCCTCCACTATGTAGAGGTCCATGGTTTAGGAAGCTCACCTTCACCGATTCCGTCTTTTCCCTCCACTATGTAGAGGTCCATGGTTTAGGAAGCTCACCTTCACCGATTCCGTCTGTACCCTCCACTATGTAGAGGTCCATGATTCAAGAAGCTCACTTTCACAGATTCCGTCTCTTCCCTCCACTATGTAGAGGTCCACGGTTTAGGAAGCTCACCTTCACCGATTCCGTCTCTTCCCTCTTCTATGTAGTGGTCCATGGTTTAGGAAGCTCACCTTCACCGATTCCGTCTCTTCCCTCCACTATGTAAAGGCCTATAGATTAGGATGCTCACCTTCACCGATTCCGTCTCTTCCCTCCACTATGTAAAGGTCAATGATGTTTTGTTGTGTTAACGTCCTCTCGTTTCCAGTTGTTTTCGTACTAATTCAGAGTAAATAATATTATTGTTTGTTGACGATTCACATTTATCTAAATATGTATAAATATGATGCACTGTTGATATTGATGAAAACACGGCTACAAAGGGTGATATAGTAATGACAGAAAAAACACACGTACTAGAAAAAGAGAAAATTTGAACCCAAAACTGATACAGAAATAAAAGGAAAACAATTAGTGAATGAGACAAAAGAAAACCGTACTGAACCCTACAGAAAACCAGAGACGAGACCATAGAATAAGCATCGCGAATGTTAGTGTAAAACCTACAGAAAATCAGGGACGAAAACAAAGAAGAAACAGAGAATATTAATGCTTCACCTACAGAAAACAAGAGACGAAACATAGAGAATGTTAGTGCTAAACCTACAGAAAACCAGAGACGAAAGCACAGCGGAAACATAGAGAATGTTAGTGCTAAACCTACAGAAAACCAGAGATAAAAGCACAGCGGAAACATAGAGAATGTTAGTGATAAACCTACAGAAAATCAGGGGTGAAAACAAAGAGGAAACATAGATAATGTTGGTGGTAACCCTACAGAAAACCAGAGACGAAAGTTAGTTTTAAACCCACAGGAAACCCGATACAAAACCACCAAAGTATCATCATAGGTGTTAATGTTAAACCTACTTAATAGAGATGAGTTCACCAGGAGAACATCGTGACCATTACTGATGAACGTACAGTAACACTGCAAAGAATCTACTGGAGGCCGACCGGCCGTAATAGCGGAGTTAAAACTGTCAAAAGTTAGAAAAGAAACGAATATGAAGTCATATTACCAGTATTCACCTTTATTTAGGGACATTTATTAAACCAAAGCTAATGGCCATTCTCCTGACTTATTTAATCAAGTTTGGTGATTACCCATCACGACCACACATCAGCCGTTAGGTTATAAGTAAGTAGTGACACGTGCTGGTAAAACCCCACTTGATATATAACGCCTCATTATCACACCAATAAGGACGCCTACGTATGATAAACAACCAAGCCTGGGCTACAGTTATGATATCTCCTATATATCATAATGGTGAGTGAGACATCGGACAATTAAATAATTAACAATGGCACGCACTTTATTATTTTTATGTAAAATCATGTTCACTTTTTACTGAAATACCAAAATGGCTGTAAGAACGGTTTATTACGTACACAATAGTTTTATTATCGTGTAGTCATATAAGGTATTCCTTTGTATTGTTTGTGCCATTGTCAAAACTTTATAAAATAGTTAACATTGTGAACTTAAACCAGGTTTAACACCCACTCTCAGTCTCTTATGTATATAATGCTCACACTGAATTGTTTCCGTGAGTGTGTTTTATTAAGAAAACTCCACTGTATATAGCATTATTAAATCTCTTTGTTCAATATATCTGAATAAATTATCCAGATATATATGAAATTACATGCAGTCGTATTGATTTATCTCGCTTATACCTTCGATCACACATATTCGATCGTTGTGTAATTTATGATCCATGTGTGGGTTTTGTTGGTCGGATATCGCGCACTCAACAAGTCCGCCGTGGTTCGATTCCCCGATCAGAAGTGAAAAGGTACCTGCCCAACCAAGTAGGTTTTCTTCTCTCTTTGTCTGTTACGTAGAGAGTGAAAGTTCAGTGCGGGAGTGTGGACGAGTGAATGTATGCATTATGCATATTAACTTGCCAATGTTCAATCATTCATCGTATATAATTCAGTATAGTAATTCTTAAACTCCCATCTTGAAATTGTGTTGACATTATTATTGTAATACACATACCGGAAGGGCTTTGTATGAGTTGTTTATCTTGTGCACAATCCCGTTGCTATTTTAAGGCAATAAAATATGTTTAAATGAAAAAAACATGGTCATATGACAAACTCAGCCATTCAGGTCAAATGCAATCATTTAATATTATTGTTTTTTTATGACATACGATAATGGTCATACGGCATCTTATTCTAGTTTGATCATATGCATATTTACATAGTAAAAACAATTATAACGCATTTATTGTCATACTTTATTTATTAGTTAAACAATAAACAATAACACAAACGTAAGGACTACATATGTGAAACAATAAATTAGCAAGATCGAGAACAGGGTATTTGAGACAAAGTGTAAGTATTAGAAGACTCGTGGATTGTTACTTTATACTCAGACAATTTGAAAAATATGATAAGATACATTGTAGAATAGCTTAAACCTCTGGTTAAACACTTTGACAACACTACGTATATTGGTAGCATTATCAATAACAAATAACTGAAATCGTGAAAACTATTGTTTTAAATCTTATGAAGATTGAAAAAAACAAGTTTAATAAAAATGACAATAAAAGATATTAAAAAGAGTTTCAACATCATTTGTTCAAATTTGCTTTTAATACGATATTTTCGAAATGTAGTGTAATTTTGGTGGTATTAAATTAACTTCCATTACAAAATGGAGTTATAAGTGAAATATTCAAAATGTCAATATTAGGGATGTTGGGCCACAATGCTTGCAAAAGGAAGCCATGTGTATCAAAGCACAAACGTCATAAATATAATTATAAATACTGACGTGATATGTTTAGGTAAGCAATGTCTAAACATCGACGCACTATGAATCGGTAATCACTCTCTAACCGTTGACGTACTATGAATAAGTAAGCACTATCTAACCGTTGACGTACTATGAATAAGTAAGCACTATCTAAACATTGACTTACTAATGCATTGGTAAGCACGGTCTTAACATTGATGATGTGATATGCATGAGTAAGCACTGTCTTAATATTGACGTACTATGAATTGGTAAGCACTGTTTAAACATTGACGTACTATAATTGGTAAGCACTGTTTAAACATTGACGTACTATAATTGGTTAGCACTGTTTAAACATTGACGTACTATAATTGGTTAGCACTGTGTAAACATTGACGTACGATAATTGGTTAGCACTGTGGAAACATTAACGTGTTAAAATTGGTTAGCACTTTGTAAACATTGACGTACTATAATTGGTTAGCACTTTGTAAACATTGACGTACTATAATTGGTTAGCACTTTGTGAAAATTGATGATGTGATATGCATAAGCAAGCACTGTCTAACCATTGACCTTACATGTACAGGTTAGTACTGCCAAAGTTGCATGTAAACATATGCAGTACTACGTTAACTTAAAGTGAGGACAAACATTATACAACAACACGATACGATTATGTACATAACCTACAAATGTCATATTCGTATATTATCGATGAACATAAAAACTGACTAATAAATTAAACAATTGCGGATTTATCACTAGATTAATTTACAGAGACCAAATGAATTGTTCGATGATCAAGTCTTTGGACACACACGCATCATTTAAGATAAATATTTTCCTCATTTCAGCATGTCCACATTATTTTTTTCCAAATACACAAAGTCAAAGAAATTACGTTTCGACGTGTTAATCAACCTTAAATTATCGAGAATACATACATACATCCTTCACATACACGTCTATTTCACTTAGGTAAGCGTGTGACATTTAACAAACATGACGATAATAAGATTTGTGGCTGTTGATCGACGAAGACAAAGCTTCTGAAAGACATTGGTAAATTCAACATATAAATACGATGTAACCATGGTTACGGTCTTGTGTGATAAATATACACCGAATCCATGGTATACATCTAAATAGCAAACACATATACATTCATTCGTGTTCAAGGAAATTATTGATTTGATTTATTTCCCAATATACTGGCTATTTCAAAAGAGAAATAGATACACGGATTTTCGATTTCATACACAAATCTGCATGATTCTGTTTGAACAATTGTTCCTAGTTTAAAAAATTGCTATATTCGAAATCAGCGAAAGATGGCTGCATAGGAAGTTTCAAAATTATTTTTTCTTTACATTGTTTTATTCTCTTTTGTTTTCGAGCGAAACAAACATCATTCTCTTTCATTCGCACACGTCCCCTATAATGGCACCATAAATTCTGAAAGCACTTTTGGATTTTCGGGTCATTTTCATTCCATTGTCAGAATTTCTCCTTGAGGGAGATAACACATTGTCAATATGGAATAAACGTTTAACTTATATCATGTTAATTATGATGTCTTTTTTCATCAAGTAACTGTCATAACACAAACACAAGAGACCATTCATAATGCCGCGCTAGAGCGCCGACGACACTACATTTTCCCCCGTCGAGTCCTGTACTGTAAGATTATTGTGTTTTTGTCTATTTGTTTCATTTTCGATCACTATTTGGTCTTCTCCAATATGAAAGTTTGCATTGCTGTTTTTCGGGATTTCCTTATTGTTATTCGAATTGCTGTCTTTTTCAACAACTTCATTCTCGTCCTTTTCCTCGAAGACCGGGTTCGATCTATTCAGCTCGCCAAAGTCGAAACCTTTGTTTGTAACTCCAATGTCTGGCAGTGAAAAATGACGTCTCATCTGTGGAAATAGAATTGGCAGTTTATATTGAGAAATCGTGATATGACAAATTGTACATGACTCATTAACGAGGCTGACATATTTAACTACATTGTCACTCATTTTTCAAATCTAACTAGGTATGTACTTAAAATCTTGCTATTGAAGTAGCCATGCACACATCTAAGTGTTGAGAAGAGTGGCATTACATTTCTCTAGGACGTTCTGACATACAAGGTATACTTGTCTATCAAGTCACCTTTCCTCCAACTTATAGGTATCTGAACACAGGAAAGTGTTTCCATATCAAAAATGGGAGAACCGTTCTCAGAGGGAGAACGACTCTCAAAGAACTGGGTGAGTGACGGAGAGACTGGTATGGTAGTTGCTCGATGCACGAAGGTTCGACTGTGACTTACATTCTTTTGATACTGATGAAAGTTTGTTAATGACGATGATTTCTGTTCCTTCAGTGTTGTAGCGTCAGTCTGCTCGTCTCCGCACTGGCTGTCAATCATGAAGAAAGTGGCTAGACACTTTGGACTAAAGTAATCAATAAGCATGATTCCTAGCCCGACCAACGTAGTTATAACACCTGTGAGATAAGATGAATAACAAATGTCATTTGTAAATGTGAACGACGCCATGAGCATAATGAAATAATATTTGCAGTGATCTGAAATCGGAATAATTTGTCCATTGATCATAAAACAGTACCATTTATATTCGAACATGGGAAAAGTGGTCATATAATCCATATTTAGTAGCATAGTTCAGCATATGTTTCATGATCTCACCATATAGACTTTTCAGTCTTCATGACTTTTGTTATAGTTTGTGTTACTCTGGGCATGCAGTCATGGAAACAAAATCTCAATTTTAGACACAGAAAAAAAAAAACTTTTCCAAAAGATTATTGTCTATGAGCCATTATTTAATAATCATAAAAATCAAGATAAATTGAAAACAAAATATATGCACGCTAAAGGTTTATGGAGTTACTATGCGAATTCTGGTAATGTTAAACAATCAATTTACAAATACATGTACAGTATTCTAATGATAAACGTTGTCAACATGGTTTTACTGTTACAGTATCACAACTATAAATTCTGGCGATATCTTTTGTCAATCTCCTTAATTGTTTAACGGTTGAAAAGTAAATGCACTTACCCACGGTAAAAACAGCCCAGAAACAGATGCCATATTTGATAGCAAAATCACTATCCGAGCAAAGCATGCGCATGTCTCTTGTTGGCTGCAGTACGTGGTATGAAATATTTGACAAAATCATACATATTCCCGTCAGAGTATACAATGCTGCTCCGTAGAAAACCACACTGCATAGCATTATATTTGCTAAAAACCAAAATGAAAAGGAGGTCCTGCGAAAGAAGAAAAAAAAAGAAATTATGAATAAAATTAAACGAAAATATGCTCCTATTGACGAAAAGAAAATTCCCAAAATTAATTAATCGGAGTAATAATACATTACAATATAACAATCTAGTAGCAAATATACGGATCGATTTTTATAGTGAAATGATTATGTAATTAGGAATTTATTGAGTTACAAAATTGCTTTTCAGATAGAGAATCCTCTTACCATAAAAGGATATACGCGATATAACCTGCCATGGTGAAGCCCCGCCCCCATCGCAATCCTCCTTGATCAGTGGTCAAATATTCTACTACAGCAATTACTGGATCTGGCAGGCCTCTCAGCAAACAAGCCTTTAGCTCCCTACTAGGAACCGCCACTGAAGAATAGAAACATACATGTTTATTTGTTTAAAATATTATCTGATTTATATCATTTTGTCATGACCAAAAGTTATTAGTATTATCGATTGCATTTTATAGTTTGTTTATAGAAACGTTTATTGTATATATATAGACCGACGAACTTTGATAAAGAAAACATCAACGCGTAATTAAATATTTCAGTAACACTTCTTTTTGCATGAGTAGTATATTATTTCAGTTTTATAATTAAGTTGTACCATTCTGACTCCCGCAGCGTTAAGGACCTAGTTGTAACATTAATTGGCAGATTGTATCAGTCTAAAATCATCCAGTAATAGGAATTGGTTCAAAGAAATTGGTTAATGCGATAATGTATAGTGTACTCCTCAGACATTAAACAACAAATAAAAACAAATATGACCAATTGACATTCATATATAATTGATTAAACAACTGGTTAAAGATTTTAAAATGTCACAAAAATGATATCATCTCACACATGTATAAAAAACCTCTTAATTAAAGTGGAATTTAGCAAGATTTGAAATTAAGATTTAGTTTGCAAAAGAAAAGTTTAAAATATCTTTCAAATATGTTGCAGGAGAAAATGTTCAAATATGTGTTCCATTCTAATATCACACAAAAGCAATGGAGTGAGCGATGATGTTATGATTAATGTCTTATCATATATAGCAGCACTTTTTTTTTTTTTTATAAAATTGCTCCTAAATAGGTTCAGAAATTAACAGGACGATTCAAAGCAAGTTATTTAGGTAACTGACATAAATTATTACATAATATTTTATAGAGTATATAACTTGTGTATTAAACTTTTCGTATATACCTTTATGTATATAGATTATTATACAGACACTGGCCTATCCCTGTCCCTTTTCTAATTAGACATAATGAAATATACATGGCGTAAAGAGTCTAGTATGATTCATCGTTGTCATGAAAACTGTCAGATTGAACGCAAACTTGGCGCCATTAACAGAAAGTATAGACGAGTAAATACTGATTCTGTCATTATTCAATGTTATTCTGAGAATGTTTAACCCGGTTACACTGCTGACAAAGGTGGATGCTTAGTTTGAAAATAGAAAATTCGGCAAATACTTTGTCAATGTGTAGCCATAACTGAAGTGCTTTATCATATGCATGTTTATGTGACGTATGATGTCTATAAATAAAAACACATTTCAAATGCATATTTTGTTTGATAATGTGATAAATGCTATTTACAAAAAGTAACACGTATCAAATATACATTTTGATTTATAAATGGGTATATCATTAGCATCTAACCCTTGATAATTACATGTCGAAGACTTTGTTGCATTGATACCGTACTGTCCCATGTACACCTGTCATATACTCCTATTGCATCTAGTATTCGTACTGTCTTGATAATGGAGCATGTCGCTTAGAGATTTCGGCAGATACTATGTCTGTATTGTAAGATATCCCACACATGCCTTATTCATACTAATGATATATATATATATGTATTTATGGTTATGACCGTTGATTAAATCACCACCGATGTCAGTCAGTTCATTCTAACACTAAGAGTTATCTATTCACTAACATTAACTTTTGTTGTTACGACACATTGACCCCCGAAGTCTATTTAAGGAACTGTTAATTATACCAGTGACATGCACATCATTTTGACAAGTCATTAAACATATAAAAAGAGGTTCGTCACCAAGATAGACTTTGCAGTAAAACGTTTCCTCATTGTACGGATATTATTAGTTAATTATACATAATCTGCAAGTCCAATAGGTTAATGTGTGTTAGTGGCATTATTGCACTGTGAACTACATTTAGCTGTGACCTTCACATTTATCTATGAGCTCAAAATGTTTGCTTGATCGTCAGGTGTATATTTCGATACTTCGTCCTTACGTATGTTTTTGCAATTTTACAATAACAATTTTACAATAACTGATGTACAAACCTCCATCTAATGCTATTTCTTCGTTGTATGCTACCTCACCACCACCAGATTCAAAGTGTCCTGCAATTAAAATCCCAAACACAAAATTATTTATCATGTGATTATAAAGTTAAAATAATTCGTATTCACATGTTTTGCATTGTAGCTTATCAATGAAAATATTCATACAAACATTCTTTGAAAGTCTGTTTTTAAAGATATAGAAACACCACAGTGACCAATAGTTTTATTTGTATTAAACATGTTTGCAGATCCGACGGATTTGACTCAAACAGTTATCCTTATCATTTTGCTCAGTCAAATTGAAAAAATAAATTAAAATTAAAATCCTGAATGTAATGTTCAGTCAAATTATAATCCTTAATACCATGTTTTGTCAAATTATATTCCACGTTATGTATAGGTGAACTGTGCTGTCAACATTACACATTATGGACAATTAACATTTTTCATTACACTAAACAGAACCTTGGTCATATATATCACTACGGTCCCATCTATCTACTTGTCGTGTAACAGAAAGGTCTACAGAAGGGGCTACAGAAGGGGCTACAGTGACAAGGCCAATCCAGCAACGCTCACCATAGCTGTACAACTTGACCATTGGCCTTTTTTCATGTACGTATATACATAGCGTGTATGTTGCATATACTTTTCAGTATTTCGATATCTGAACATTTCTATATGCATTTGCACTGGAAATGCACTAATTCTTCAGAACCTGTCTGTATGGTTTAAATACTTGAACAAATGCTCAGACCTCTGGGACAATGACATTAAGAGCAATATTCTATTACGAATGTCTGACATATTTATCAAAAGAACATGTCAACGATGATCGATTCGTTTGATCGTTCCATGCAAATGCATGCCCTTTTATCATCGTTACCACATAGCTGTCAGTCCCATGCATGCATGAATAAAATCCTTATGACTTACCCGTCAGAGTAATGTTGACCTTTGTAAGTCCGATGATGACCCCGACCTCGCCGTGAATCTTGGCTCCAGACCTGTATATGTAAGGAGCCCTGACCTTGCTGCTACCCTCCATCCAACAATATCCAAATATGGACACTGCAACAGCAGAGAGTTTAAACATGAATAGGATTCAATAATATCATGTGTTCACTACCAGATTGACAAGTCCAGACACAGGACTATATGTGTAATGAATAGGATAGACTCATTGACCGAAACTGATTATCTGCAAAAATAACTTATACAGTTTTATCAGTTACGTCATAGCTCCTCCTGAATATGATATATTTTCTTTGAACAAAATTGCTTTGTCATACTATGCCCAAAGGAAAGTGCCCCTTTAATTATGTGACGGAGTTGAAATCATTTAATGGTTGATACTAAGCCTATTGCAACGAGTTAAAAATAATGCTGCATACTTCAAGCAGCATTTGACTATCATTGTTCACTTGCGTTACAATTTTAATTGGTTTGACATTTGATTGAAAAATTGATATAAAATTGTTTCCCTTGCTATCAAGATCTGCTAATGTGTAAATGATCATTTTTTTATTTTCCCCATCTGTATAAATAGTTTAAGCAAAGTTGGCCTAGTTTGGAAATATCTTATTATTGCCACGAAGAAGGAGTATGAGTTAATGTTTTTAAATGTACACAGGTGTTATTAATTACTGTAATACAAATGATAATATGTTCACCCACCGCGCTGAAGATTCACGATAAAATGTATTAAAGTATACAGTTTTTCATTTCCAGTGCAATGAGTAAACTAAAAGATTTTCATTCGTTGCATCGTGTAAGTGGCTCAGTTTGGTAGGTGTACGTTTAGAAATGAAATCTGATAATAAAACTAACGTTCATTGACATGAACGAAAAAGGAAAAAAATGTCAGTGAATGAACATGTTAACATCACAAAAATGATATCAAACCACGATGTTTACACCTTGTACTCTTGTATCTTACGTATCACAACAGATATTCCAGTCTGACATATGTCAACCTATAAAACCACTCCTTTCATCTAAATCTAATTTCTTATGGTGTCAAAAGTGTTAATAACAGTAATAATTAGGGAAAAGAAAACACTTACAATATTCAATTGACAAGACAAAGTCGTGTCATATAGTTATGCTCGTTGACGTCATTTAATAAAAACTTAATAGATGATACACGTTTTGTGTAACTGCCATTTGCTCTCTAGATGTCGTTTGATTATATATAACTTGTATTACAGGAAGTGTAAGCTGCCATTACAAGCTAAGTTTTGTCAGACCGAACTCCTCCACAATGTCGAACAAATGTATCGTGATCTTAGAAAAGCTCGGGGTCTACAACGGTCAATGTGCGACCTCGTTCGGCCTATATTTTGTTACGTCAGAGTTGTCTAAAGCACAGTGGTACTTCTGAAGTGACAGGGATATGACCTGATCAGTTCAATGTTTTAAAAAAATCATAAAATATTAGAAAATGCATGATAAACTTTATTTTGTAAGCATTATTTTGCATTTGGTGTTTTTATGGTTTAAATCGTATTAAATTGTAGATCCAGCTTCTGATACTAATAAAAATATGCCTTATTTGGAACGAAGATTAATTTAGCTTATGAATATAATTATAGGGTTCGACATTAACAGCAGCCTTGCAGCTCGAAATTACTGGAAATCTGGCCGGACAACATAACAGTTGGAAACCAGTGCTGTTCTTAAGCAAGTTTTGCAAATGTCAACGACGGCAAATATGAGAGCCTCTTTATTTCAGTTAACACTGACAGTTGCTTTCCTACTATAGTAAACACTGACAGTAGCTTTCCTACTTTAGTAAACACTGACAGTTGCTTTCCGAATATAGTACACACTGACAGTAGCTTTCCTACTATAGTAAACACTGACAGTAGCTTTCCTACTATAGTAAACACTGACAGTAGCTTTCCTACTATAGTAAACACTAACGGTAGCTTTCCTACTTTAGTAAACACTGACAGTAGCTTTCCTACTTTAGTAAACACTGACAGTAGCTTTCCTACTATATTAAACACCGACAGTAGCTTTCCTACTATAGTACACACTGACAGTAGCTTTCCTACTTTGTTACACACTGACAGTAGCTTTCCTACGTTAGTACACACTGACAGTAGCTTTCCTACTTTAGTAAACACTGACAGTTGCTTTCCTACTATAGTACACACTGACAGTAGCTTTCCTCCTATAGTACACACTGACAGTAGCTTTCCTACTTTAGTACAAACTGACAGTAGCTTTCCTACTTTAGTACACACCGACAGTAGCTTTCCTACTTTGTTACACACTGACAGTAGCTTTCCTACTTTAGTAAACACTGACAGTAGCTTTCCTACTATGGTAAACACTGACAGTAGCTTTCCTACTTTAGTACAAACTGACAGTAGCTTTCCTACTTTAGTACACACCGACAGTAGCTTTCCTACTTTGTTACACACTGACAGTATCTTTCCTACGTTAGTACACACTGACAGTAGCTTTCCTACTTTGTTACACACTGACAGTATCTTTCCTACGTTAGTACACACTGACAGTAGCTTTCCTACTTTGTTACACACTGACAGTATCTTTCCTACGTTAGTACACACTGACAGTAGCTTTCCTACTTTAGTAAACACTGACAGTAGCTTTCTTACTATAGTAAACACTGACAGTAGCTTTCCTACTATGGTAAACACTGACAGTAGCTTTCCTACTTTAGTAAACACTGACAGTAGCTTTCTTACTATAGTAAACACTGACAGTAGCTTTCCTACGTTAGTAAACACTGACAGTAGCTTTCCTACTATGGTAAACACTGACAGTAGCTTTCCTACTTTAGTAAACACTGACAGTTGCTTTCCTACTATAGTCCACACTGACAGTAGCTTTCCTACTATAGTAAACACTAACGGTAGCTTTCCTACTTTAGTAAACACTGACAGTAGCTTTCCTACGTTAGTAAACACTGACAGTAGCTTTCCTACTATGGTAAACACTGACAGTAGCTTTCCTACTTTAGTACAAACTGACAGTAGCTTTCCTACTTTAGTACACACCGACAGTAGCTTTCCTACTTTGTTACACACTGACAGTATCTTTCCTACGTTAGTACACACTGACAGTAGCTTTCCTACTTTGTTACACACTGACAGTAGCTTTCCTACTTTAGTAAACACTGACAGTTGCTTTCCTACTATAGTCCACACTGACAGTAGCTTTCCTACTATAGTAAACACCGACAGTAGCTTTCCTACTATATTAAACACTGACAGTAGCTTTCCTACTTTAGTACAAACTGACAGTAGCTTTCCTACTTTAGTACACACCGACAGTAGCTTTCCTACTTTGTTACACACTGACAGTATCTTTCCTACGTTAGTACACACTGACAGTAGCTTTCCTACTTTAGTAAACACGGACAGTAGCTTTCCTACTACAGTAAACACTGACAGTAGCTTTCCTACTATAGGAAACACTGACAGTAGCTTTCCTACTATAGTAACCACTGACAGTAGCTTTCCTACTATAGTAAACACTAACGGTAGCTTTCCTACTATAGTACACACTGACAGTAGCTTTACTACTATAGTAAACACTAACGGTAGCTTTCCTACTATAGTACACACTGACAGTAGCTTTCCTACTTTAGTAAACACTGACAGTAGCTTTCCTACTATGGAGACCCGATAATAACGTAAGTATCACTTAAGTCTTGCGTAAAACACAGATAGAAATCGTGATTTTAGCTTGGCTATTCACGTAGACACATAACCGGCACATGCTCACCTGTTAAACCTTTATTATGGTCATATTGCATTATATTATTTTGTTTATATGTGTTGCCTTACGGTAATAGGACTTTAGACAGTGAGTTTTGGTTACGTTCAGGTGTGTGTGTTTTAGCCAAACCCAAAACCAATGCTAATGTTTACTGCTACATTTATTGACCTTGATAAACTTAATGTTTGTGAAACTGTTGTAAATACATCGCTGTATAAGACCGGGATAGAATAAAAATCAAACACACTGAGGAATTCGGATTAATGCTTGACAACTTTTAAGTGATTAAATCATGTTCCTTTTGGAAAATGTTTAAGTATTTATTTATATTAAGTATTGTAAAACGATTGAGTTTAGTTTGATTACTTTAGTGTGTAGCCCTGAAGTACCTCTAACATTAAATTGCACAAACTTCAATCATGTAATCATTTTTACATGTAAATAATCAAAAAAAAATATATAACAGTCATGGGTAGTTTTGCATTTTGGATTTAAGTTTTTTGTCGGAAATACTCCATATACTACCGTTTTGCTGACGGTGTAACGATCGATGTCTATGTCGAGGCCCTATAGTTGTGGTTTTGACATGAAGATATCAATTGATCAACTAATACAGACCATATGCTCGAACAAGCGTCACATAAATCACAGACATGTCCTTATCATCGCCCACCATTGTCTGTATGTGCAAGCGTGTGCATTGTTTCATGATCTTTTATGGCAATATATTGTACCGTTTGAATTGTAGTATCAAAATGTAGCTAGTTTTATAATAAGAAGCATAACGATAAATTGACAGCAGTAACACTTGAATAAAAATAAAGGACAGCTTTGCTGCATTTTTGATGAAATAGAGTAAGTATTATATGTAATTAAGTTCCAAATCATGACTTTCGACTGCCAGCTTATTTCTATGCAAGTTAACTCGGATATATCGTTTATCTGGAAATGATGATGTTTCCCTCCCCTTGACAATTATTTCAATTCATGTCAACTCGGAAAATCCAATTCTACGTTCAGCTGAGGATGATAGTTCCTTTCCTGATAGTTTACGTCTATGTAAAGTAACTCGGATAAGTATAATACTACTTCAACCTGGCTAAGTCTATTTAATATTAAGTCTCAATTAAGTCAATGAAATGATAAATTGACATCATTTGAATTTCATTCTGTTATATCGCAAATTATGATTTAAGTCATTTCGATTCATTAGCAAATACTTCACACTTTCGAAAACTTTTTACCGATGTACATGTGTTTTTCTAAGACATTTTATTCAAAGATTTGTATATGCATACACATTTGGCAATTTCGTACTTTGATATTTACCCTTTTTCATTTCACAAGTCACACACTTTCCGTTTTATGTTGCAACAAAAGGAACAGATTTCTTACATTTTTTATGTTATTTAGGAAAAATACCTTTTGATTCTCCAGTCAATCTTGGTAATCAGAACTCAATATTGCTAAAGTTTTGCCATGTTCTAGGTGAAAATGAAGTAACGCGTTTGAATAATGATCATTTAACAAGACATTGTTTTGAATTTTAATCATTGTTTATCTTTGCTATTGATATTGATGACCAATAAAATGTCCTACATAAACTGGAAAACGACTTCCTAAATTAATAGTATCACGTTTTCACCGTGGAGAGGACATTTTTCAAATTATAAGTTACTATACAGAATGATGCAATCATTAATATCATTAGACCATGTATTAAATAGATGAAACGACACAATCATTAACAAGACGTGATCATGTCTTTATATAGACTGTAAGACGCCATCTTTAACAAGGAGAGATCATGTATTGCAAACGTATAATAGGATTGTAATTTTTTAAACATGTATATTTATTTCATTTTTATTTGTTGCACATACAACTTCAGTATTGCAACAACGGGGTCATGCTGTAAGCAGCTGACATTATTGCGCGGAAGATTATATTACGGAAGAAAACATGCCTGACGGTCATTTGTACAGTTTTATTTGAGGATATATTTCCTGTAGTGTTTTTTAAAACGATTTCAAGGAGAAATGTGAAAATGCACGGACAATGCTTCTGTCAATAATTAAGTTCCGTAGAAAAAGAAAAAAAGAATATCAATATTACTTCAGTGTTAATCACTAGCAGTTAATATGGGCTAATTGGGATGTAGTTGATTGAGAATTATAAAGTTTTACTCACGTATGATGGTAGAGCCCACGGCCAGACTGTATAACACTCGCAGGAGAGTGTACCAACGCTGTTATAGAAAATACAAACAGCATTATAACAGTGGAGTATTACATGTCTCAACTTAAAATAGTCTTAGAATAACAAAAAGAGGAAAAATAAAAAGAACGATTCTTGTTTTGTGAATGAGAAGTTACTATTTGTTAATTGAAAGCTTTATATAATATAATTCGAATAATCGAGAAAATACATTTCTCAATAAATATAAGTGATGTACAAAATCGATGAGTTTTTTAGCCGTTATATATGATGTTAAAACTTACTTCTTTTCCTCGAATTCCAGCAGCAGCAATCAGGGTTGCCAAAGATATGAGTGCGCATGCGTATATGACCGCAGCAAGGGACACATCCATGGTAACTGCCGTTCTTTTCTCTCCATAATTTGTGAAGCCATATTCTCCCCGAAAAGCTTGAAACCAGGACATTCTGATAAAAGAAGAATGAAATTTGTGATATTGATGCAAACGTTATCATTATCAGCATCACACATCCGTCATTGATATGAAGACAAGTGTTTCCGTTGATCATAGGGTTTCGGTTAGACATGTTATAAAATAATCCACAGCGAAATATAAGTAATCGAAATAAAATATAACAAAAGGGAAAATCATGATGACTTTTAAACGGAAGTTCTCATTTATATAAGCGGATTTTGAAACTTAAACTAACTCGAGTATGTCGTTGGCGAAGGTTGTACGGATAAAACTCACCCCCAAGACTCTATATTACTATGCATGATGTATCGACGACCGATACATCATGTTCAGGTTTAATGATATTTCATCTGAGAACAACTGATAGATTAAATTCATGAACGAGTTAAATCATTAAAATGTCACCATAAACGATGTTATGTAAAGTTTCATTTAAAACACGGTAACAAAAATACAATGTTCTAAAAATGAAAATCGTCATTATCACATTATCACATGTTTTACGAATGCAATTATTTGGTTATTCCCATCTACTTGAAATCGTTGTTTGTATAAAATGGACTAGTTCCATAGGCTCTCTGAATAATTCATTTTTTAGACAATATTTACCTATAAAATACAACATAATAAAATCACCTTTCAATCGAAGTCTTCTCTTAATTCTAATTCGTATAATATCCTTAGCTCCGGTATTTTTCTTTAGTTTCGTATTTTTCCTTAATTCCTGTATTTTCTTTGAAGCGGTGATGCCACTTTCATTATATGTTTTAATTCAAAATGAGGTGTACATAAAAGTATCGTATATATATAGCCATGGAGTATCAGCCTATGTCAAACCTATTTTCCGGGAACAGCTTCGTTCCGTGTTGAAAGGTGCGTTCAACGACCCTATATATTTTTACCTGTAGGTGTGTTCAATGTGATGTGTATCTTCCTGTTGGGTAGTTACAAATCTGATAAATATATCTAAACAAGAGGATGTCAGGTACTATGATAAAGACATCTTTGTTTCCGGTGGATTACCTGAGCGCGCGAATGCTATTGATTTAACTTATCTCTACCTGTCAAAATATACATATCATTAAACTTCATAGAGGCATCTGGACTATATCTGTAAAGCTCAATGCTATCAACAGGATTTGAGTTTTAACAACCTAAATACTTCACTTGACACAATCTATCAGTACAGAAAAGTGTTTTGTTATAAAATTTCGACTAAAATATCAACATCTCTTATTTGTTTTCTAAACACAAACATAGTAATGAGAAAAGGAGAAGTGCAGGATGTTTAAAACGCAGTTCTAAAATTATCAAATATCTAAATCGGGGGGTCAATAATCGATGAATTTCCATCTAGTTACATTATTTGATGAAAGCAAAACGAAATGTTATGAAGTGGTTACTTATATATAAATATTTTTTGTTATTTGTGTGTTTTTAGGTCATATCCTTAAAAAGATGTGAAAATGTTTTTTTTTCATATCAACCAAATGCATTAATTTTTATTTTATCTTTCATGGTATTTTTCACCCGGTTAGACAGAGCGGCAGTGACGTAGATATTGACACCATGCATACTCATGTATGACTTATGTAAATACAGGTCGAGATTGACGTAAGGTATTGGATTATAGCTATATTTGTTTATATTTTATCTTCACGACATGCTGTGAATTATTCACTTCAAAATCTCTCATGTTTTAAAAATCAACCTCCACCTTACCCTTCCCCCTGTCACTCTATACGAAATAAGTGAGAAATTGAATAGAGTACTTTTAGTTTTATATGGAAACGATTTATTAATAAAGGTTATGTCCACGATGTGATTACTACCGTCACTGTACCCAAATCGGGACACGTTTGAGATAAATATCAATGTTCTCAAAATGTTTGTTCATTTTTCATGATTAGATACTATCCACTTTTCATTACTATTACAAGTTGATATTTCAGGCGCGTGGTTCTATAAATAAAACGCGAAATGCCATTAGGGTAACGTAGGCCTTTAAACCGGCGTAACTGTACCCTGAAAGGGACACTTCGGTATTTTGGCTAATATTTGGGATAAAACTATCAATATCAGCAGAAAAGAAGACATATTTAAAATATTTTAGAGTCAAACAGAGTTATAATTAAATTTCTTCTCCATTCTTGCATTAGTTTTGATAAATTAGACTTTTGAAATTGATATCCAACAAGTAGCATCGCACGGCACGTTTATCGGGAAAGTTTTGTTTTGTCATTATTCTTAACTTAAAATTGTCCATGTAACGATAATCAGCAGCTAATAAAGCTTACATACAGTTATATTGTCAGAGAAGTATCATCAAATGAAAAGTATACATAAAAGTACTTCTTTGCATTGAACGACAGTTTCTATGGCCGTTTTCCCATAAGTGTATCGTTTTGGGTCAGTGACGGTACTATTTTAAAATAGTCTGTGAACTAATGTGTCTTAGGGCAGCATAAATTGCAAATAATATTTTATTATTTTCTCCATTGTTCTGACCTAAACTACCTAGTACTGAAACAAATATGATTATTGATAAGTATTTCGGACAAAGTAAATACTATTATTGATTTATCATTATTAACGATCAAGGTATGTGTTTTTGACAGGTAATCGTTTAGATTTAGTATATGCAATATGACCCTTGTTGACCGTCTGGCTGCAGCCCGTGCCTATTCAGGCCTATACGAATCATCAACCAGGTAAGCCATTACAAGTAAACTAGAAAGTATTACGACCGTACATACCAGGATGTGTGCGGTCCATACTCGGGAATACCTTTATACTGTTTATGTCACAGGTCTAACCACGGACAATCCGCAGGTTAGCATCACAACAAGTCTGGCCAATACAAGCCGACCTTTCACGCTTTGGAAATACCTATGACAGTATACCTGTGGTATTGAAAACAACGAAAAGGAATATTTTAATTCATACTCTAATTCTATCGAATCAAACGTTTTCGCACAAATCGACGTAATTCTGACGACCACATTCGTATTTGGTGATCAGGATGTCCTGTAGGTTTCATAGTTTACGAAATATCACGATTTCTTCATAAACAAGCAAATCGATTACAATGCTGTTGGTGTATAAATCCAAACTTTCTCTTTCATTGGTTCAAGATTTTATGACTAATTGCAAGAATCGTAATTCCTTGGGTTGATTTTCCCATGGTTTTAGATTTGGGGGATTACATGTTTGGAATAAGATTTTATGATATTTTTATGATGAAATTAATATTTTGACCACGAAAATAACGAAACACTCGAAAAATTAAAGGTTTACGTTAACATGGCTATATCAAAATACCGATTTTACACAGGTAACCCGGGACAGAAAAATCGAGTTAGCAACTGTTACCACAACCCGTCATGTTGATCAACATATATATTTCACGGACAGATAAGTCAAGTTTAAAAACATAAAAGCTGAAGATTTTCACTGCCGCTAGGTATCAAGTGTGTTTGATCATTACGTGCGAGTAAATGTTAAATACCAAGAGGTTTTAGTGTTATGATGCTTTAAAACCCTACTTATCAATAGTGGTGAACAACACAACTTAGATATACAAAGAGTATTTAGATAGTTTGAAAGTCCAAACGACTACATACCTAATGAATATGTAAATTGTAATTGAAGCTCATGCCAAAAAGCAAGGAATTGGCCCTATTCGTCCCGATTTTATTACTGTTAGTGATGAGTTAAGATGTCAAGTTTGGACAGGTGATAGATATGTGATGGATCACCGTTCGTACCTGAGCTGATAGTAAGTCTTGTATCATTTATACTTGAGCGTAGAAGTACATATTCTTTTTACATAATCTATAATCTAGCAGTCTTCTCGGGAACAGCTAAGGTACTAATCGCCTTTAACAACAAGATAATGCAATCGAAAAAATCGCTTTAACGAAAGTTGGACAATGGTGTAAGTGAAACCCTAACACACACTATTCGGGAATGTTGTGGTCCCACTAATACCAGAAAGTGATTAATTGTTCTCGCACAACGATATAGGAGATGTATTTTCGACGGAAAGTAGCCTACAGAACGTCAATGTTGAGCTGAAAAATTCTCAAATAGATATGCAAGGCGACAACTGAAGTTACCTCTAAAATAATTAAAAAAATATTTTTGTATGTAAATGTATTAGTTTAAACTAATTGACTTCATAGACAACTTTTAACTGAAAGTTCTTTATTTCTCTGTAAGGAATATGTTTTACGGTGGCAGTCTTAACAATTGTATGGACACCTCTTCTTAACCCTTTGAGTGAGGAAGAACACTTATGTATCAAAGTGATTCATCGACTAGACAGGCCTCATTTTTGTGATAAGGGTATACAAATAGGGCGCCGTCTATGATAAATGACATATTATCATAGTGAGTAAAGAATTTGATATCTGATATCCGAGTACCCAGTGGCATCAAGGACCTGCATGTTTGTATCCTACTTGTATAACAATTACTTAATCATTCATCGTCCTTTTAGTGATCCATATTCAGGAAAGCGTTGGACGTCAAAGTAATTAGGATAATATGACACTTCGTTAGAAAATTTCCAAAGACTAATTGCTGCCTCAGACCATAAAATAATATACTTGAAGTGACTTTCAAAGATAGGCTATGCTTGGTGATGTGATATTGTCACAGTTAATTTATGATCAATATAAATGGATTTGGTTATGATCAAAAACTAAATATTTCAGTATGACAACAAGAATATTGAATCTGACTCATGTAAGACCATAGCATCTCAATAAGGAAGTAGTTATTCAAATATAAACCAGAGGAGTTTTTTTTCATGTTTTCGTGTATATTTTCCGAAATATTTAAATAGTTGATAAAATATATGTATAAAACAATAAATATACCACAAAACAAGGAAACTTAAGTCTGACAATATTACGTAACAGTGTCACACAATTAAAATTTCAATTATACATATATTATTTGCATAATTAAAATTTTAATTATACTGGTGTACAGTGTGCAACTACAGAGCTTCAATGCCGAACGAGAAATCAATCATGTCAATATATATTCTAAAAAACCGCTATGTTAAGACGTCCACCATCAAAACGCTTCGTCAGACTATTACCACAATGAAAGTGCCTATTAACATTAAATTAACATTTCAGCAAAGAATTCTCAACTATATATTTTATAAAGCATGCTTACCTGCAAAACATCCGTTAACGTTTCCTATGTATTTGTGTGCGACAAAATAAAAATGATTCACCTCCAAACTCTCCCACTAAAAACTACAATATCCTACGAAAGGGTTCACAAATGTCAAACACGTCTAGTAGATTAAATGAAAACACGTCGATTTATTAAAAGGAAAACTGTCCTAAGAAACTAAGTCGTTAGGGAATATAGCAGTCGTGCTGATACCAGTAATAACGTACGTAAATGTTCTTGTTTAATTTACCGGAACTGATAGTGTTACTACAAAAAGTAAGATATTTAAAATTCCAACCGTAAATATCGGTGTACAGCCTAAACCTTACTCACTATTTTACCCTTCTCGTGCATTACACACCACACAACTACGAAAAACAGGGAAGATTAGAGGTGTCTTTATCGTACCTATAGAGTCGGCTATGAAACATCAGGAGGTGTTTATTGTAACGTATCGTAAGTAAGGAATCAGCAAGGTAGAGCAGTCTCACACACGTGCTTTCAGGTAAAAATTTAGCAATTAGTATTTATTAGTATATATTTGATATCGGGATAAAACAAATAGGGCTAGTATCGTGCAGAATCTTGACGCATCAGTAGAAGCACGTTGAATTGAAAGAAAAAAGTGCACTGAACGAAGCTGTTAGAGAATACAGTGTTAATACTCATTGCAGACGTGAATGCACATTTTGAACTTAAAGATTATACGTCGATTTAATACATAAAAGTTACTGCCTTTTTCAACTTTCTGGTGGATTTTTTTTAAAACGAAAATGTTGCTACCTGCCTAACCTCACTCGGCGAGTTGAATAGAATGAGATATGGCTTGTGCAATTTTGTTAATTCCTCGTTGAGAAATCTGCAAAAAGCCATTCCACAATCGACTGGCATATGCAGAATGCCATATATATCGATTGTTTTCAATCAGTAACAAAGATTAAAATAATATAGTTATCGTCGAATTTAGACCTGGCTCCAGATTTGCAGATGATAATATTGATATCACACTGAAACCAGTCGGTACGTGATTACAACTCTAGGCGTGAACAGCGGCTTTTTTAAAAATCTAATTAAACTTAAATTAAAAAAAAAAAAAAGGTTTTGAAAAATATTACTTTGATATTCTGTCTTCATAGAATCACTCTTGAAGCATAAAGCACTAAATCGGCACCAGGAAAGACAACGTGGAAGGTGCATTGGAGTAACTTGCATCTATACACTCGGGTTAAGATAACAATGCTTTGGTTATTATATTATTTTACTCTAGAAGAATCTAGCTAACTCTAAGAATATCAGTACTTATAAAGTCAACTTCATGTACATTTGTATGCTCCTTACCTTTCAGGTTAATTTCTTCGTATTCTGATGTCGTCGAGAAATGTCTGGAAAAACATTGAGGGTTGTATTAATAAGTCATTCAAAATAAAAGTCCTTGTAGTAATGGTTATATCTCCATTCACAAACAAGTGTACATCTCTCCGAAACAGTGTCAAACTTCCCTCTCCGACATTCGTAATAGGCATCGTTACATGAACACAACGCCAGTGTTCTGCTGGGGAACATTTCCCCCCTTCCCGCTACACCATCACATCGACCAGAGGAAGTGACTCCAAGTTACGTCAATGTAGCGACATAAAACTCCATGTTCAAATCATGTCATCCCCCTCGTGCCTGAAACCATGGAGACCGTGGTGTTTGTGAGGCAACCCCGGACGAGCAGAGCCGTCATCTGTGTCCGATAGGGTTAAGGTCAAACAAAGAGAGCCGTCACCGATGTCCACATATGTCCTATAATTGTTCCATAGCTACGCTGTGTTTCTCTCGTACGAGATACACTAAGCGATACTACTGAGGCTAACGCTGTCGGGCCTCGGGAGAGACGGCACTCTTCGTCTAGCTGTTGTGGATCAGCAGATAAGGACAATTCTACGACGGAGACATGCCCGAAGGTCTTCTATCTGTTATATACACATACGCGCTATATATGTTTTGTAATTAAAATGTCACAAGACAAATTAACATAAATGAAACTCGCTGTATAGAGACAAACTTAGACTGAAACACAGGTGGCGAAAAGGTAGAATTAGTTAACAAAGGAACGCCGATATCTTATACACCTTCTTTCGGGTTCAAATTACAACTCGATACCTCACCAATAACTATATTAGCATAAAAAACCCTGAACTACATGGATAAAAATGATATAATATAATATAATACAAAACTTTATTAAAGATAAAAAGTACAATCTCCATAGTTTAGTTCCAACCTATCTTTATTGAGAATGACAAATTATTAATTGGAATCTAGCTTTTCTTACTTTAAAATGATCTCTTTAAATTAAATATGATAGTTAATAGAGAAGATGATATTAACAATTCACATGAAAAGTTTTCAGGAAAAACTTGAAAAAATGAAATGCTAAGTTTAATAAATTCTGCAGGTAAGCTCCCACGTCTTTTTCTCTCCTGGAGTCTTAGTCTTAGACCTCGGCGTATAGCTATGTTTGATAAACCACGTTTAGGTTTCTCTTGTTCGCTTTACCTGACGATGTCTTTTATATCCATAATCATATATTGTAATTCAGGATTTGATACTTATTATTCTTACGCATATTTATGATACAACAGCTTACGGAATACCTATAATATAGCGACTACATTATGAACTTACAGTAGTTAACTAGAATTCATAATAACGGATGCAATAGCAAACGATACCTATATTGAGTACACTACGGAAGGACATTTTACTATAAAGCCTATTTAAGAAACAATCAACGTATGAGCGTGTATTATGGTGGAATATATAGCGAGGATGAGAAAATATTCGGCCTGAATTGATTATTTTTCCAACATTTTTCGAATCCCGAGTATATATATATTCTACAATAATGTACAAACACATGTTGATTATATCTTTTCTACCAAGTAAAATGTAACGAAGTTCTTTTCGTATCTACCTCAGTGTCCATACGTCATTGATAAGCGAGGTGACTTTGATCATCTATACACGTGCTAACATTTGTCACGTGATGCTTATGTCTTCATTTCATAAAAAAATGGCGTTTTTATCAGTTTAAACTCTGTGAGCAGTTGCCCTATTTTGTCCAATTAACCTGGATATTTGGAAGTGGGTTTTTTTCTCAGTCGCCGTTTGGTCGAGAGACGTTAAACAATGAACACTGACGTCATGCTCTACGCCAAATGTTTATTTAAAATCATCAATCTATCGACATCGCTCGGCAGCACGTGAAATCGGCATTCTACAGATTTACAAACACGTATTCAAGTCACCTTTGCGGTTAGTTCTGCGGAACATTCTGACCATGATCTTGATTGGTTTTAAATAGATCTAGAGTCAAAATAGATTTCTTTATTTACTCGCTAGCAAATCTTTAAATAGCATCATTCGACCCATGAAACCGGACTATTATATGCGTCCATTCCACGTGTTAGAAAAATAACCCTATCGTCAAAGCAGTTGGTCCATTATGTAATTCAGAAGTTGAACCGAAAAATGTCTTAATTGTGCAATTTTTCTAGAATCCAAATGATCCTATTTTGTTTATAATTAACGAATATGGCGTCATGTCAAAGGAAACATCAACTATAAATTACTACCACTTTTCACGGAACTAGGCCAGCAGGATCACGTCACTATTTCATGTGTTATAACGTTCAGTATGCATATATCTCCAATCACTCGAGGAAGTGTAAACATATATTAATGACAAGCAAATTACTTTGTTACTAGTATGTACTCGCACGCAATGATACGTATAACTCGTTTTCACTGCCACTGAAGTGATGTTCTTCCTGGTGAGCTTTAAACTAAATAAGGAGTACTCGCATGATGTATAATTGTGTTTATAGGAAATAGTGAATAAAATTTACGTTAAGGTAACATGAACTGTGTCAATTAAAAAACTTATTCATAGAAAGACAATTATCAGTTCTGGTAAAGCTTTATGTCAACACAAATATGACGAACTCATTTGGATCTGGTTTCTTAAAGTGCATAAACCTTACCATTAAGAGATAAACAAAATTACCTTCTTCTTATGTTAGCAGTTAACAGAAAAAATGAAATGACGCTAAATAGATAGTGTCCTTGTACCTACCTTCACCTTATTACAAATCTGGCAGAGTACGTATCCCGCAAAAAACCAAACAGTTAAAAATGCTGGCTCCGTTTATTACAGAACTCGGAAAGATGATTGGTAAGTTTTAAAACATAACTATATATATACATAGCGTCGTCAAGATTAATGCCCAGTGAAAGCAAAGTATGTTAAATATGTCTAATTTCTATTTAATTCATTATTTTGTGTAATATTTCACTTTAGATATAATTATTGCGTTTCTAAATGTGGAACGGTTAACTTAGTAATATAACAAAATATCGCTCTTACAGACGTTATATTATTACTGTACGAGATCTTGGTCATTATGACGTTGTATTATAACGAGATCTCGGTCATACCGACGTTGTATTATAACGAGATCTCAGTCATACTGACGTTGTATTATAACGAGATCTCGGTCATACCGACGTTGTATTATTACGAGATCTCAGTTAACTTGACGTTGTATTATAACGAGATCTCGGTCATACTGACGTTGTATTATAACGAGATCTTAGTCATACTGACGTTGTATTATAACGAGATATCAGTCATACTGACGTTGTATTATAACGAGATCCCACTCATACTGACGTTTTATCATAACGAGATCTCAGTACTACCGATGTTGTTTTATAATGAGTTTTCTGTCTTACTGAAGTAGTATTGTAATGAGATCTCGGTTTAACTGACGTCATATCATAACGAGATTTCGGTCTTGTTGACGTTTTAAAATTATGCGATCTAGGTCTTACTGACGTTGTATTATAATGAGATATCGGTTTAACTGACGTAATATTATAACAATATCTAGGTATTATTGCGAAGTATTATAATGAGACCTCGGTCTTACTGACGTCATACTATAACAACATCTAGGTCTTATTGACGAAGTATTATAAATGAGCTCGCGATTTTACTGATGTATTATTACAACAAGATCTCGATCTTATTTACGTAGTACTAGGTATTATAGTGAGACCTCAGTGTTACTGACGTAGTATTATAGTGAGACCTCGGTGTTACTGGCGTAGTATTATAGTAAGACCTCAGTGTTACTGACGTAGTGTTATAGTGAGATCTCAGTGTTACTGACGTAGTATCATAGTGAGACCTCAGTGTTACTGACTTAGTATTATAGTGAGACCTCAGTGTTACTGACTTAGTATTATAGTGAGGCCTCAGTGTTACTGACGTAGTATCATAGTGAGACCTCAGTGTTACTGACTTAGTATTATAGTGAGACCTCAGTGGTACTGACGTAGTATTATAGTGAGCCCTCAGTGTTACTGACGTAGTATCATAGTGAGACCTCAGTGTTACTGACGTATTATTATAGTGAGACCTCAGTGTTACTGACGTATTATTATAGTGAGACCTCAGTGTTACTGGCGGAGTATTATAATGAGACCTCAGTGTTACTGGCGTATTATTATAGTGAGACCTCAGTGTTACTGGCGGAGTATTATAATGAGACCTCAGTGTTACTGGCGTATTATTATAGTGAGACCTCAGTGTTACTAGCGTAGTATTATAGTGAGACCTCAGTGGTACTGACGTAGTATTATAGTGAGCCCTCAGTGTTACTGACGTAGTATTAAGGTGAGATCTCAGTGTTACTGACGTAGTATCATAGTGAGACCTCAGTGTTACTGGCGTAGTATTATAGTGAGACCTCAGTGTTACTGACGTAGTATTAAAGTGAGATCTCAGTGTTACTGACGTAGTATTATAGTGAGACCTCAGTGTTACTGACGTAGTGTTATAGTGAGATCTCAGTGTTACTGACGTAGTATTATAATCGGATCTCGGTCTTATTTACGTAGTACTAGGTATTATAGTGAGACGTCAGTGTTACTGACGTAGTATTGTAATGGGATCTCCATCTAACTGACGTTGTATAATTAGTTGATCTAGGTCTAACTGACGTTGTATAAATATTTGATCTAGGTCTTACTGACGTTGTATAATTATTTGATCTAGGTCTTACGGACGTTGTGTTAAAATATGATCTCAGTTTTACTGACGTAGAATTGAAAAATCGGTCTTACTAACGTAGCATTATAACGAGATCTCGGTTTTACTGACGTACTATAATCACGAGATCTAGGTATATTGGCATATAATCGAAAAGAGATATCGGTCTTATGGCGTAGTATTATAACGAGATATCGGTCTTACTGACGTAATATAATAACAAGATCTCGTTCTTACTAAAGTTATATATAATTATGAGGATTCGGTCTTTCTAACGTATTATGATAAAGAGATTTCGTTCTAACTGACGTTGATATATAATGAGAGCAAAGTCTTACTGACGTAGTACTATAACGAGATATCAGTCATATTGACATTGTATAATAACAAGATATCAGTATTACTGACGTAGTATTATAACGAGATATCAGTCATATTGACGTTGTATAATAACGAGATCTCCGTCTGACTGACGTAGTAATATAACGAGATATCAGTCATATTGACGTTGTATAATAACGAGATCTCGGTTTTACTAACGTTGTATTATAACGAGATATCAGTCATATTGATATTGTATAATAACGAGATATCAGTCTTACTGACGTAGTATTATAACGAGATATCAGTCTTATTGACGTTGTATAATAACGTGATCTCGGTCTTACTGACGTAGTAATTTAACGCGATATCAGTCATATTGACTTTGTATCATAACGAGATCTCGGTCATACTGACGTTGTATTATAACGAGATATCAGTCTTATTGACGTTGTATGATTACGTTATCTCGGTCTTACTGACGTAGTAATATAACGCGATATCAGTCATATTGACGTTGTATTATAACGAGATCTCGGTCATACTGACGTTGTATTATAACGAGATATCAGTCTTATTGACATTGTATTATAACGAGATCTCGGTCTTACTGACATTGTATAATAACGTGATATCAGTCTTACTGACGTAGTATTTTAACGAGATATCAGTCTTATTGACGTTGTATGATTACGTGATCTCGGTCTTACTAACGTAGTAATATAACGCGATATCAGTCATATTGTCGTTGTATTATAACGAGATCTCGGTCATACTGACGTTGTATTATAACGAGATATCAGTCTTATTAACGTTGTATCATAACGAGATATCAATCTGACTGACGTAGTATTATAACATCATCTCAGACTTACTAACGTAGTATTATGAGATATAAATCTTACATATGTGTTATTATAACGAGATCTTGGTTTTACTGACGTATATTTATAAAGACCTTGGTCTTGCTGACGTTGCATTATAACGCGATCTCAGTGTTATCGACGTAGTATTATAACGATATATGGATTTTTTGTCATTTTAATCTAACGAGATCTTGGTCAATGTGACAGGATTTCACTCTTATAACTTCAACGTAGTATTATAAAGACATCTGTCGTTGACGACATAGCGGTGTTTCTAATCACAATGGTAGTTTGTGTCTGCCGACGTGACATGTTGCTATAAACACACGACATGTTCACATCAGCGGGCTTTAGGATCAAAAGTCTCCAAACTATGAGTAACTGAAGCTGTCAACGTGTGATAGGCATACATGCGTACGAGCACATCTAACATGGATTTTGTTACAAAAATAAAGGTAGTGACGTTGTCGCTATGCTGTTAAACTTACATATTAATGTTTGTTTGAAAAGGATTATTTTTGAACTAACCTCAATTTTACATAAATTTCGATTTAATATCTGTCATTTGGTACTACATTTGACATTTTAATTAGAGCAGTTATTTTCCTCCACGTCAATAAAATAATTGTAATTGAGGTTAGCCAATCCAACCGCCGGATTATATACAATAAACCTATAACTCTAGGAACAATGGTGTCGCTATTAGTTGGATGCTATAATGCTTATCTATACTTCAACATGTGGCATCAGACACCAACAGGTAATTGTGTGTAAGGCCCTTGTGTTAAGTTTTGCTTAAATTTTGTATCCTTTTTGTACATGATTAAGTTAGTGATACCTAGGTCAAGGTTAAATTCCGTTAGAAGGCCAATGTTACTATAACACTGGTGGTCATAATAAATATTGAAAAATGTAACGTCTTAAAAAGTTCCATTCAGGAAAGAAGACGTTACATTTAGCAGAAACGTTTTTAATGTATAATCGTTTGATCAGGGGCCTGAAGAGGCGATACAGTGGAAGACTACAACGGAAGCGTTGCCATTAACCGTAAATGACTTTAGCCGTGATAAACTATTTTCATAATTAAGTATATACAGTATGATGTGAACTTTATTTTAATTTACCCATCAACGTGGGTATATATTCGACACTGTATCATTCGGACAGGTATTCTATCTCTGTAATTTTCGGATCAATGTGTACCTGCAGGTGGTATTTACATAATTATGCGTGGTAAAGTGGACGTACGTGTACATGTTGACACTGATAGGTTTTCTCGGCCAGACGATTTTGTGCCGTATACCGAAAGTTTCGGACCAAAACAGTCCAATATAGCATTTTGTTTATTTATATGTTATGTTTATATCCAAATAAAATTATGTGCATGCAAAAATACATAAACAAATACATGTACTTGATAGCGTGTCATTGGATGTTGATCGATTGATTCATAGTGTTTAATGTACCATGTTCTGAAACGCAATCCTGTAAATTGACATGTACATGTACTTTTCTTTTCCACTACATAAACACCATGAACCATGCAACACCTCCCAAACACGGACTCCAGTGTAATTTTTAGTGTTTACGACAGTGTTTACTTTTTCTCTGACCAATTCGAGGGTGCCGTGGCTCGGCAAAATGTGGTGTTTGACAATAAACATCAACCTTTTACAAAAAAAATAATTAGCTCGTAAAATAATTGTTTCCACATCCATCTGATATTGCACAGATTATTTTCTATAAACATATGTAAGCCTATTGAATAAATATTGTTGAAATTTAACTTAAGTAGCTTAGTTTTTGTGTAGAGAACAACACGCTTTTTCAAAAAGCTCATAGCAGAGCGTCGCTATCACGTGTTTTTTCCATGACGTCATTTGTTAATTGTAACGAATGACACTTTTTTGCAGGAAAGAAATTAATAATTCGTCAGTTTAGTGTTATTGGAAGGTATTTAAGATGGCCATTTTAGTGTCATAATTGCTAGGAGTAATTGTACCTCCACTCCAAATAATCGGAAGGGCCTTTGGCAGTCTCGTTTCAGCTGATTGTTTAGTGACCGTTCTGCTTGGTTAGTAACAGACGGTAGCTTTCAACTTTTTATGGAGTTGATAGATTCTTATATCTCGCTGGTGCTGGTAAAAAAATAGTTCTGATTAAGAAAGCTGCGATGGTTTATTGATTTGATATAGCAAGCCTATGATAAACTGTATCATATGTTATTTGACCCCAGACTAACCCGTTGGGAAAGGATACGTGACATCACAGTGCGTCGCGGCACGTGCCCGCTACTTTATGATGTAAACTGACTTTATGGATTTGGATTGAGCTAATGACCTTTTGAATTCAACTTGAAAAGTACTGCATATCACAGGTGTAGTTAGTTTTGGGTTTTATGTCTTTGCAACACTGAATAGAATTAATGATACACACTACCTTACATAATATACGTTTGGATGATGTAAGAGTTTTACCGACGTTGTTTTATGATGAAATTTCTGTCTTACTGAAGTAGTATTTCCAACGAAGGTAATAAATCATGATTTATACATAAACTGTTGTAGAATTGTGAGGGGAATTCCCCAGCGTTTACACACGTAATACACGGACATATGCAATCCTCGGTGATATCCAAGGTTCAGGCAAATATTGACTTTGTGATACAACCGTACGTAATTAAGTATTGATACTGGATGAAGTACCGAACAAATAAAGATAACGGAAAAGGAGGTTTGAGCCCGGATCTGCAAATCGCCCTTCGTCCGTGGTCCATGGTCCGTCCGTTCATCGTTAAACTCTTTTTGTTACCTCTATTTTTTAAAAGTGTTACCGCTAATTGAAAATACCGACATGGCTGAAACTAATTTCTCTAATTTTTGAGAAACTGGGGAGATCTTTCTCGAATTTTACATGTAGGTTTTCCATGGTCCTTTGTTTTGCATATTAAATTTAAGGACTGAAAGGAAAACCAAGATGACAGACTTTTGGAAATATAAGAGCTAAAGCTAGAAATGGTGTGGGGTGAGAAATGATGCCGTAAAAGGTCCAGGTATCGTATATCGCAGACATTGCTAGATACCAGAATAGAGATTGGACAGACTGGAACTAAATACATTACGCGTTGTCAAAAGTCGAATTTAAAGTTCAATATAATCCGGTATAACATAACAGTTCCAAATAAGGATCATTTGTTTTGCGACCTTTAATTAGCGGTAACAACTCTGATCATTTAGTGTCCTTGGTTCAAAGAATGACATAGATTTATTAAAGTTTTACGTGTATTGCAGACAATTAAAATGTCAAGTGAATGTGTACTTTTGTATGTGCACGTGTTCTCTTGTGCACGTGTACCCCTTACCGGACTTTAGTTATAACGTTATGTTATAAAATTGACAAAAGTTTCTTAATACAGAACCTCCCTAGCACATTCCTTTGATGAACCTCTAAGGAGGTGAAAGTGCTAGGGAAATACTAAGCAACTCTTGTCATTACAAATTATAAGAAAAAATGTTAAAATTGCCTTCGTGGTGGTTATTCAGTCAAAACAAAGCCAAATTTTGAAAATTACAAGTACAATCATCTCGCACTTACCATGCGTTCTTTTCGGAGCTTAGACTGAGAGACATTGTTAGATGATTGAAAATTTAAAAGTTATTTTATTGTTATCTATATGTTCATAATATGAAAACAAGGGTAACGAAGAAAGACAAATTTTATGACGCGTGCTCTCTCCAGTCTTTGGACTCCTAATAGACGGTAACAAATTTAAATCGCTAAGTAAATAAACACAACTGTTCCTTACCGCAACACCATCGTATCGTTGCAATGATCAATCATTTTCATTTCATTGATATCAGCAATGCTGACAATTTAATTGTCAAATTGATGCTAATTGTATATCTTAAACCATATGTGTAATGCTTTAAGTAATACAGAAGCCAAAAAATAAGCGAAAATACGGACAATGGACATTATCATGTTTTGGGCAATCCGCTCCTTTCTGAACCAGAAAACTGGACACAAGGCAAATTTAACAACAGAGCCAGCGTCCAAACTCGACCTCTTGACCAGCCTCCTAGTCATCTTACAACCTTTTTTACGGTAAATTCGAAAGGCGTCAAATCTCGTTATAGCTGTAAAGACGTGTTACCTATTTTGGCCTTTGTAGACGCACATCAATCTAACCAGAAAATGGAACTTCAATTAAATAGACAATCCATATCGATATGCGCAACTGTGTTTACTATTTATTAAATATGGAACAGACAACTTACAGAAAAATGACGAATGTAAAGCTAACCAAACATTTATCAAGTAATACACAAGTGACGCTATAACCGTAGGTGGATATTCGTTTAACTTGCTGTTTTAATTTTTTTCAATAAAACATGCCATTAGACAATAAAAAGTTTAACAGTCATCAAATGTATTAAAAAGAAATGATTGTTACTCTACCTTGTTCTCTGTTTACTGCTCGACTTCTCTTTCCTTTACTTCTCCTGTCTATCTTTCTGTCTCGACAGCTGATGAAAGCATTATTTGCTCTCTTTTTATCTATATTTATACCATGCACGTAAAAGGGAATTTCATGTCTGGTGCAGATATAGAATCCGGCCTCCTGATTGGCTGGATTAAATCACTCATCCGTAGCAGGTTTTACAAACCAAATCCGCCTTCATCGATATCCTGGATTGTCAGAGAAATTCAGAGAAAACAGTAAAAAGGGGGTGGAGCTAAAGTTTGATATTTATATCGGTATGCTTGTTTTTTTTAACGTGTGCATGAAGCCAATGCATGATATGTTCACATGTTCTCGCCAATAGTTGGGTCAACGTCCGCGTTCAAATCTATATAACGCTAATTCGATCCAATAAATATACTCATGTAAGTGAGTACCATGATAATTGTTTTGTTGATTTTCCTAATTCAATGCAGGCAAAGTTGTGTGAGTGCATGCAAACACTGAATGTTCCTATTGTCAATTTGTCGAAAGGTGAAAAGTACGCTGTGATATATATATATACGAAGCCTTGCCGGTCGTGGGTAAGGGGACATAGTCAACCTGAAGCAGTAGAATTTCAAGCATAACTTTGTGGGGGCAAAGGGGCAAAGGGGCAACCATCCCTCACGAAGGCTGCGGTCATTGTCTATTTGATCGTCTGTCTGTCTGTCTGTCTGTCTTTCTCATTGTCTGTCTTTCTCTCTTTCTGTCCTTCTTTCTCTCTGTCTGTCTGTTTACCCTACTGACCGTGTTTAATGACGAAGGTTTGCGCATTACCTCTTTATCAACGGCATTACCAGTGTTTGGTTGCCGACCGTGGTATTTTCTTCACATGCACATTCCCAGCTAAGTAGATGCTGTCTGCACTGTTTACCGCTTTTAAACCAATCTTCATCATGCTAATTAGATTATTGCATATTAAAGACGACCTTATTAAAGAGAGTTCACTGCTCTCTATTTCAGACTGAGTGAGGTCATCCTCCGCTCAATCACCCGTGTAGTTCACCCCAACGCTTACCAAACTCGTGTAAAAATGATTGATTTGAATGTATATACATATGTATGTTACTCTTTTTTGTAAACTTAAAGTACTTCGTTTGTGTCACTTCTTCTTAGTTGTTTATTTTCTGATTCCTATGACGACGATGATAGCTTACATGGATAGTCAAGGCCGACTTCAAAGTGTCGATATATTAAAATCTTACAAATTGAAGACAATGCTATATCAACCAGCGAAATGGCTAACAAAAAGTGCCTTTGGGACACCACAAACAAAATAGAAAAGGAAAAACAAACAAACACACAAACAAATAAAAAACAAAATAAAAACAAAACGTAGCTGCTGATGTTTTTAATGTGAGCTGCATATCAATGTTTGTTTGCTGTTTGACCACATATAGAACATTAAGAAAACTCTAGAATCAGTTAACACGTTAGTTGCCTCTTACGATGATGTATAAAACATCAGGTGTGTATTCCTGTCCTCCATCTGCAAGGAGTAAACATTTCGATTCCGTGACAACATGTGAAATGCTTGGAGAACTACAGTATTTTTAGCAATACAAAATAATCACAATAATTATGTACTATAATACTACAAAACCTGTCAACACGTATCATATGGATGTATGTTTTAAAATAAATTTTGTTCCCTGATAAACAGGCTCATACAATTGATAAACTGAAAAAAGTATCAGGGTGGTTCTACTCAACTGCGACTGTGTATATTTAGAACCAACGACGTTAATAAGTCCGGCTATTCTTGTGTATGTCCACTCCCTTCAGTAGACAATAAAAGTGCGCATGCTTCGGAATGCGGAACAGATCTACACCAAACCTGTTTGTATGATAAGCAAACATGTCACTCCTCAGCACTCCTCAGAACAAATCCCGTACTTGGGTGTCGGACGGGTAACAGAGGAACCTATCAGTAATCGCCCTGTACCTATAACTGCAGTCAAGTCTATCAATAAATGAATAGCATCGTTATCGCTACAACAATGATTGATTTCTTGGGGCAAACGTTTTGTATTTGTGTGTGGGAGAGAGGTCATGAAAATGCCTTACTGCGCTTTTCAATGCAATGTCAAATTCATTTTTATGTGTTTCTAGTCGACGAAACATTTTAGTATAATGATTGAAGGAAGGCTTCTACCGGTAACCAGCTACGGGTATCGCCTTGTCGACATTAATAAAACAAATGCAGATCCAAGTACTACAATGAGTGCAGAAGATTGATTTTGTTGTCTTGACTTACCTCAAGCTTAGGCACATAAGATAACCACCGACTCCGCATAAACCCACATTAGTCGCCTCCTAGGATTGTGCAGTTAAGTTAATAGAGATTGAACAGTACACGTGTATTTGTATCATAAAGCATCTGTTCAACGTTCATACCGACCTGTACACATGTACATGACCTACCTGTTAACCATGAATCCCTAAATACCTTTTGAACGCATGATCTAAACTGTATTCCACAGTATTTGCGATTGAAAATGTTTGTATCGTCGATGGAAAACGATGTTCCTGGAACAGCTCAATATAAAACCTAATGATTGCTTCTGACGATTGTCCACGTTACGCGAAGCTGGAGGAAAATCGCCAAAATGACATTATTATGATTGCATTCAAAGCCGTTTAAACCTTTTTTCTTCTGGTAGTGAATAAATTTGGACTTGCAGTGGAAATCAAACGGGCCCCTACGCAGTAAGGACATATTAAGTCAAACGGATATTTGGACCGGTATGGCAACACGTGCTCCGAGATATAGCTAATCGTATCAACATTGAAAGGGGGGGGGGGGGGGGGGGGGGTGTGTAGAAATCGAAACTTAAAAGAGCCAAGTACAGTTGTAAGTGCTTAAAATTAGGTTTGGTATCTTCATCTTAAACATCATTGTTGAATTCCGGTCGTTAGTCGTCCTCAGTATGAAGCAGCCAGCTTTAACAGCTTCGGTATTCCCCTTCTACCCTAACAGAGGGATCTCGGAACAATTTCTTAGCAAATTATATATGTCACTTCAGCAAATGAAGAAACGAAACGAAACGGATAAGCAAACCTTCGCACATGTAGGTATGTGTTGAAAGTTTTAACGAATTTTAATAAAATATGGTTATGGTATTGAGGGATGTTATTGAGTTATATGTATGCTACCTTACTGAGATATCTGACAAGTTATGTTTTTTTAATCATTCGATTTCCTTCCTTTTGTTTATCTTTATTTCATTTTGTCTATGATATCGCCTAATTTCATAATTATATTTGCTAACATTCTAGCATACTTTTCCCGCCAATCTCTCTCAGGTTTCCTTGCGCTTACCCCTTTTCTCATCTGTAATGCACCCAGAGTAACCGAGTGCCTAAAGTAACAAACCTTCAAACGGAATAAAAAAATATTTTGAGTGGGAAAACTTGAAAATTTCTCATATAATATTCAAGAATGATCTCAAGGAATCTCACCACAAAGACAGCGGTTTTTTCATCCGTCGACCAGAGGTACGGAAGAAGGAGTTCACGAGCTCTATAGTAAATGAGTTATTTCATTACTAATTATAAAGATATTTGCAAAAATACCTTTCTTTGTCATTCAGCTCAAATGTGTAAATATACAGCGGTTGTATACGTGACTGTTTGCTCTCAAATATATCTCGCAAAAATAATCTAAAGGAATCTTTGATGAAAATAATCATAATAATGCTTAAACATAGTGAAACCGATTTAAGAAGATTATTATCTTTTCCAATAATTTCATCGCATCACGTTTGTCGTGAATCTATGAATGGCGTGTTGCGTTTACAGAGGTAAATGGAGCGTATTGCAAAGAGTAAAGTAACAACTTATTCTTAATTTCGAATCGGGTCGGACTGAACTAAGTTTAGCTTGTATTAGTCCCGGATGCGGACAGATATATCCGGATGCCGGCTGATATCGATTGGTTATTACACGGGCAATATCGATAGTTAGTATGTAGTTTATTACAGATGTAGTTTAAAGGATATGTTAAGTAGGTATATGATAAACAGTTTTTACTTTTAAGTGTTTTCAAAGAGCGACATATAGATATATATTTATATACCTCTATTGAGTTTAAGAAGTGTGTTGGGGACACGTAACCAAACAGCAATTGGACTAAACGATATCGGGTTATACTCAATCAACAAGAAAGCTCAATGATAAATAATTTATATTATCTATTTTATTTATTTCACTAAAAGTATCATATGAACATAACTACTCTATCCAGTACTCTACATGTAGTGACTATTGATTGGTTTTATTGCCTACAGTAAGAGGCGACTAATGTGGTGCCTACTACACATATCTTAATACGGATTAATGTGGGGCAATGAGATTCATGTTTCGTGAAAATTTGTCACAGGGAATGATTTATTTATTTATTTATCATAAAAAGACAAAAATATTTCAGTGTAATTTTAGTTTAATATTTCTTAATGTGACTTTTTCCCGAATTCACCCTGTGTTTTGCAGGATACAGTTTGTCTTTAGAAGTAATTAAAATATTATTTTTCAGAACGGCTTCAAGCAAAATAATTATATATAATATATAAGTATGAGATTTTAATGCAATACTTAACATACCTCATTCCAATCTTTTTTATCTTTAATGCGTTATTATAGTTACTGATCCCCATAACAAGCAAAAGTGAACTTAATACGCGAGGATACATTTAGTGAACTTAATACGCGAGGATACATTTAGTGAACTTAACACGCGAGGTTACATTTAGACAGAAACTGTAACAGCGAGTAATTAGCGTGCACGACATTCACCTTTATGTTAAAACATTACTTTTAGAATAACGTTAATTCCCTAATTACGAACCACCTTTCATGACTGATATCAATTCTGCTATCGTCATAATAATGTAAGGGATTTCCACTAGTTTTTAATAATTAGTTGTCACGGACTAGGTTGATTCATTCGTCATCACTCCGGAAGTCCGTTAAGCCTAAAGTAGAATACCTTATGTTCGCACTAAAGTAAATTGCAAAATATTGATAAACTTTATTCATCTAGGATTAAACAACATGTTTATCAAAGCCAATCTTTCGCATGGTCCCCTTGTTGGTTAAACTATATAGATGTTACGGAATACAAGATGGATATTAGATATATTTCACTGTAAATTGGCACACTATTCAAATGGGATTTTGTCTTATTTCATATTTAAATGGGATTTTGTCTAATTGCATATTAACATGTGATTTTCATGTTTACAGTAGAATTATTAAAACCGCAAGTATGTAATATCTACGATTAATTGGTAAGCTATTCAGTAATATATATTTATGCCTAATATACAGACATGCTAATGTAGCAAAAAGCACAAATAAAAGAACAAAGATCACATCATTTAAAAGCAAAAATCTTAATATTGTTCCGAATTTGATCAATCATAGTCTATTTTAAGATAGGAGGGGCGTTGGAAATCAAATATCCGATGGCAAACTATTTAGAATTTGACTCCCTTCCACTAAAAGATCCTTCTAATAAAAAGTGGAACGGTGTCTTGATATGCATCTAGTAGATATTATCATACATTATTAGAAAAATTAAATGTCTACAAACATTTTCAGGTACAAGATTTTCGACACATTTGAACATCACAACAATTCTTCATATTTCAGTAAGAATAATCACTAACATTAAAGGACAAACATATTTCAGTAAGAACGATCACTAACACTTAAGGGAAAATATATTTCAATAAGAATAATCACTAACACTTAAGGGGAAATATATTTCAGTAAGAACAATCACTAACACTTAAGGGAAAAGATATTTCAGTAAGAATAATCACTAACACTTAAGGAAAAATATATTTCAGTAAGAATAATCACTAACGCTTAAGGGAAAATATATTTCAGTAAGAACAATCACTAACACTTAAGGAAAAATACATCTCACTAACACTTATGGGATATATATTTCAGTAAGAATAATCACTAACACTTATGGGATAAATATTTCAGTAAGAATAATCACTAACACTTAAGGGAAAATATATTTCAATAAGAATAATCACTAACATTAAAGGACAAACATATTTCAGTAAGAACAATCCCTAACACTTAAGGGAAAATATATTTCAGTAAGGATAATCACTAACACTTATGGGATAAATATTTCAGTAAGAATACTCACTAACACTTATGGGATATATATTTCAGTAAGTATAATCACTAACACTTAAGGGGAGATATATCTCAGTAAGAAGAATCACTAACACTTAAGGGGAGATATATCTCAGTAAGAAGAATCACTAACACTTAAGGGAAAGTATATTTCAGTAAGAATATTCACTAACACTTAAGGGGAAATGTATCTCAGTAAGAACAATAACTAACACTTAAGGGAAAGTATATTTCAGTAAGAATATTCACTAACACTTAAGGGACAACATATTTCAGTAAGAACAATCCCTAACACTTAAGGGAAAGTATATTTCAGTAAGAATATTCACTAACACTTAAGGGGAAATGTATCTCAGTAAGAACAATAACTAACACTTAAGGGAAAGTATATTTCAGTAAGAATATTCACTAACACTTAAGGGGAAATATAGCTCAGTAAGAACAATCACTAACATTAAAGGACAAACATATTTCAGTAAGAACGATCACTAACACTTGAGGAAAAATACATCCCACTAACAGTTATGGGATATATATTTCAGTAAGAGTAATCACTAACACTTAAAGGGAAATATATCTCAGTAAGAAGAATCACTAACACTTAAGGAAAAATATATTTCAGTAAGGATAATCACTAACACTTATGGGATAAATATTTCAGTAAGAATATTCACTAACACTTAAGGGGAGATATATCTCAGTAAGAAGAATCACTAACACTTAAGGGGAAATGTATCTCAGTAAGAACAATCACTAACATTAAAGGACAAACATATTTCAGTAAGAACAATCACTTACACTTAAGGGAAAATATATCTCAGTAAGAACAATCATTAACACTTAAGGAAAAATACATCTCACTAACGCTTATGGGATATATATTTCAGTAAGAGTAATCACTAACACTTAAAGGGAAATATATCTCAGTAAGAACGATCACTAACACTTGAGGAAAAATACATCTCACTAACACTTATGGGATATATATTTCAGTAAGTATAATCACTAACACTTATGGGATATATATTTCAGTAAGTATAATCACTAACACTTAAGGAAAAATACATCTCACAAACACTTATGGGATAAATATTTCAGTAAGAATATTCACTAACACTTAAGGGGAAATATAGCTCAGTAAGAACAATCATTAACACTTAAGGAAAAATACATCTCACTAACGCTTATGGGATATATATTTCAGTAAGTATAATCACTAACACTTATGGGATATATATTTCAGTAAGAACAATCACTAACATTAAAGGACAAACATATTTCAGTAAGAACAATCATTAACACTTAAGGAAAAATACATCTCACTAACGCTTATGGGATATATATTTCAGTAAGTATAATCACTAACACTTAAGGGGAAATGTATCTCAGTAAGAACAATAACTAACACTTAAGGGAAAGTATATTTCAGTAAGAATACTCACTAACACTTATGGGATATATATTTCAGTAAGAGTAATCACTAACACTTAAGGGATATATATTTCAGTAAGAACAATCCCTAACACTTAAGGGAAAGTATATTTCAGTAAGAATAATCGCTAACACTTAAGGGAAAATATATTTCAGTAAGGATAATCACTAACACTTATGGGATATATATTTCAGTAAGAATAATCAATAATATTAAAGACGAATTTTGTGGGTGGATCCTTTGTTCTGGTGTAATCTCATTTCGTTTTGGTGCAATTTGTTTAGGCAGGGTTTTGTTAATTTCTATTGAGGTTGCGACTCCATGAAGTCGGTGGTTTCCTCCGTGTATTCTAAGGAAGGCAATGGGGATATATGATGGTAGTTACTTACAATTGTAAAATAACATGTTTTATCAACAGGGGAAGCATGTTTTATGTTCGCTCAGTAGGATTCAGTGATTAGGATAATGAGTTAGGACAATATGTTGTTTCGTTAGATGCCTGTTCTAATAATCATAAAGTAATGAGGTCAGACTCTACAAGTTTGAAAATAATTAATAAGTAATAACGCAAATCAAGAGATTTTTTTTTGTATAATAGAAATTATATAATATATTCAAAGAATATAATATATGTCGTACAAGTTTGACAGCAATGCAAAAACCTAATTCTAATTAGATAGATATGACATTGGAATATGAGTAAGTTGATTTAAACACCAAGTATTGTCAGGTAGAGCAAATGCAAGCTTAGTGAGATCATTCTGACTCATCGGTTAGTATTGTTCCATAGTATACATGTATAACAGGCCAAGGAATATAGCCATGTCACCAAAACACCATACAATTGTAACATCACACCTGTCAGGTCTGGGAAGATAGCCAAGTCACCAAAACACCATACAATTGTAGCATTATACCTGTCAGGTCTGGGAAGTATAAAGGTCACCAAAACATCATACACTTGTAACATCATACCTGTCAGGTCTGGGAAGATAGCCAAGTCACCAAAACACCATACAATTGTAACATCATACCTGTCAGGTCTGGGGAAGTATAAAGGTCACCAAAACATCATACACTTGTAACATCATACCTGTCAGGTCTGGGGAAGTATAAAGGTCACCAAAACATCATACACTTGTAACATCATACCTGTCAGGTCTGGG
>NW_018407615.1:539291-620588 GCF_002113885.1 Mizuhopecten yessoensis
TTGTAACATCATACCTGTCAGGTCTAGGGAAGTATAAAGGTCACCAAATCACCAAACAACTGTAACATCATACCTGTCAGGTCTGGGGAAATATAAAGGTCACCAAATCACCAAACAATTGTAACATCATACCTGTCAGGTCTGGGAGGATAGCCAGGTCACCAAAACATCATACACTTGTAACATCATACCTGTCAGGTCTAGGGAAGTATAAAGGTCACCAAATCACCAAACAACTGTAACATCATACCTGTCAGGTCTGGGGAAGTATAAAGGTCACCAAATCAACAAACAACTGTAACATCATACCTGTCATGTCTGGGGAAATATAAAGGTCACCAAAACACCAAACAACTGTAACATCAGACCTGTCATGTCTGGGGAAATATAAAGGTCACCAAAACACCATACAATTGTAACATCATACCTGTCAGGACTGGGGAAATATAAAGGTCACCAAAACACCATACAATTAGTATAAAGGTCACCAAATCACCAAACAACTGTAACATCGTACCTGTCAGGTCTGGGGAAGTATAGAGGTCACCAAAACATCATACACTTGTAACATCATACCTGTCAGGTCTGGGAAGATAGCCAAGTCACCAAAACACCATACAATTGTAACATCATACCTGTCAGGTCTGGGGAAGTATAAAGGTCACCAAATCAGCAAACATATGTAACATCATACCTGTCAGGTCTGGGGAAGTATAAAGGTCACCAAATCACCAAAAAACTGTAACATCATACTTGTCAGGTCTCGGAAGATAGCCAGATCACCAAAACGCCATACAATTGTAACATCATACCTGTCAGGTCTGGGAAGATAGCCAGTTCACCAAAACACCATACAATTGTAACATCATACATGTCAGGTCTGGGGAAGTATAAAGGTCACCAAAACTCCAAACAATTGTAGCATCATACCTGTCAGGTCTAGGAAAGTATAATGGTCACCAAAACACCATACAATTGTAACATCACACCTGTCAGGTCTGGGGAAGTATAAAGGTCACCAAAACACCAAACAATTGTAACATCATACCTGTCAGGTCTGGGGAAGTATGAAGGTCACCAAAACATCATACCTGTCAGGTCTAGTAAAGTATAATGGTCACCAAATCACCAAACAATTGTAACATCATACCTGTCAGGTCCGGGGAAGTATAAAGGTCACCAAAACACCAACCAATTGTAACATCATACCTGTCAGGTCCGGGGAAGTATAAAGGTCACCAAAACACCAACCAATTGTAACATCATACCTGTCAGGTCTGAGAAAGAATAAAGGTCACCAAATCACCAAACAACTGTAACATCATACCTGTCATGTCTGGGGAAATATAAAGGTCACCAAAACACCAAACAATTGTAACATCATACCTGTCCGGTCTGGGGAAGTATGAAGGTCACCAAAACATCGTACCTGTCAGGTCTAGTAAAGTATAATGGTCACCAAATCCCCAAACAATTGTAACATCATACCTGTCCGGTCTGGGGAAGTATGAAGGTCACCAAAACATCATACCTGTCAGGTCTAGTAAAGTGTAATGGTCACCAAATCACCAAACAATTGTAACATCATACCTGTCCGGTCTGGGGAAGTATGAAGGTCACCAAAACATCGTACCTGTCAGGTCTAGTAAAGTATAATGGTCACCAAAACACCAAACAATTGTAACATCATTCCTGTCAGGTCTGGGAAGATAGCCAGGTCACCCAAACACCATACAATTGTAACATCATACCTGTCAGGTCTGGGGAAGTATAAAGGTCACCAAAACTCCAAACAATTGTAACATTATACCTGTCAGGTCTGGGAAGATAGCCAGGTCACCAAAACACCATACAATTGTAACATCATACCTGTCAGGTCTAGAAAAGTATAAAGGTCACCAATACACAATAAAATTGTAACATCATACCCGTCAGGTCTGGAAAAATAGCCAGGTCACCAAAACACCATACAATTGTTACATCATACCTGTCTGGTCTGGGGAAGTATAAAGGTCACCAAAACGCCATACAATTGTAGCATCATACCTGTCAGGTCTGGGGAAGTATAAAGGTCACACAAACACAATAAAAAAATTGTAACATCATACCTGTCAGGTCTGGGAAGAAAGCCAGGTCACCAAAACACCAAACAATTGTAACATCATACCTGTCAGGTCTGGGGAAGTATAAAGGTCACAAAAAGGCCATACAATTGTAGCATCATACCTGTCAGGTCTGGGAAGATAGCCAGGTCACCAAAACACCACACAATTGTAACATCATACCTGTCAGGGCTGGGGAAGTATAAAGGTCACAAAAAGGCCATACAAAACACCAAACAACTGTAACATCATACCTGTCAGGTCTGGGGAAGTATAAAGGTCACCAAAACACCATACAATTGTAACATCATACCTGTCAGGTCTAGGAAAGTATAAATATTGTAAAAACGCCATACCACTGTAACATTATACCTGTCAGGTCTGGGAAGATAGCCAGGTCACCAAAACGCCATACAATTGTAACATCATACCTGTCAGGTCTAGGAAAGTATAAAGGTCACCAAAACTCCAAATAATTGTAATATCATACCTGTCAGGTCTGGGGAAGTATAAAGGTCACCAAAACATCATACCTGTCAGGTCTAGGAAAGTATAAACGTTACCAAAACACCATACAATTGTAACATCATACCAGTCAGGTCTAGGAAAGTATAAAGGTCACCAAAACTCCAAACAATTGTAACATCATACCAGTCAGGTCTAGGAAAGTATAAAGGTCACCCTGCTGAGAAATTGAACTAAAATAGATTTCTCACCCCTTGTCTCGAGTGAGAAAACGAACCAAACTAATGGGTATCAACTATATAATGCATCTGATTCAGTTTGTTTCATATTATGATATACTTAACATGTAGATATGTATTAAGTCCTACATGCTTCAATACTTATTGTAATAATATTCTGTACGTCACAGAATGTTGTCATTATCTCCAATAATCGATAATTACATGTCAAAGTGACATACACAAACGAAAATAAAAAATGCACGTGTAAATTTGACTATTATGGCTAGTTATATCTTTGGAACCCGACCAACAGTTTTCAAGTAGACTATAATTGTGGAAATGTTTACTGCTTCGAAAGTACATTTAATACTTGTATTATTTTACATCATTATATAAATTATCTGATGTTTCCTGGAGGTCATGCAATCTAATAACATGTGATTTACTGTAATTGTTGCGTGGCATGCTGAGCACTATGACTTCAAACAAATAGCAAAAAAAAAAGAATCGAATTGTAATAGAAGGACAACGTCCTTTCGGCGCCTTTCTCTACAGCTTTGACACAGTTTTACATTTAAAGGATCAATAGAATTTAATTTGTTGCCTACGCATAAATTCCAATTATTTTGCAAATATGACATTGAAAACTTGTCATAAGCGGTTATAATGTGTAAAATTAAGCTTAAAATCAACAGCCATTAAGCCGCTTTGGCAGCGCGGCCTATCTTTTCATTACCTGGTATTTTCACATGTCCCGGGACCCAGCCTACTATGTGATGTTATTTTGAGGTAATATTATATAATAATTCTGATAATTTGCTAATTGAAATAGTGTTTGCATTGCGTAGGCTTTGTCGACCAGATAGAACATAGTAATACACCCTACAGAAGCCGGTATCTACCGTAGCAGCACCTTTTGCAACTATGGCTTCGGTCCACTCTTATCGTATTTCGAACCATGAATATAAAAGTCATAACGCACACTCCGTGATGCAAATATATTTTGCATAGAGCATTGCCACTTCCTGGTTCCCGAGTATTAAATCAAACAGAATGTCACTTGTGCTGTCAATATAACGCATATTATTGATAGAAATGATTAACATTGGGTATATTAATTCAGGGTAATTCTCTTTACGCTGGAGATTGTAGTAGAGTTGTTTCTATCCTTAAATACTTGTTATCATGTTTTAAATAGCACTATTTATTTACATTCTGTTACCTGTGGTTTTGCTTATATCTTAAACTGATAACGGCAATTAATCAAACATCATTATTACTTATTAAAGTGTCACACCACTGGTTTACTAAAATAGAATATATGCCCTGGCTGTTAGGGGCTTGTTAGACACTATATAATCTGTGATAATATGAAAGAAACTAAAGCGCTATGCTTAAAGATATCAAGGTAAGTTATTGCGGGATTCTTGTGTGTCTTTATCTTAGCCGTTAAGTTGTAAGCTGGGGTTCGGAGAACATCACAATAAACGTGGTAAACTATAAATAACTAATGAGTGCCAGGTTTGTTTTGTTTAAGTGTATAGAAGACTAATATTTTAATTATTCCGTCATCAACATAACAACGCAACGCACTTTTAATTACGTCACTCTCCCTCGTTTATCTGTTCCACATGGGTAAACACTTTCCGCCATCATGTTTGGCTAGTAATAGTTATTATAGAATGGACAGGCCTAACAATAGAGACACTACTTATTACCCGTATGCGTCCAATCTTACCTGCGGAGAGGTCAATATGTCTGGGATATAATAGGAAAAGGTAAGTCATTGACTTATTATCGTTGTATTAGATCAATATCAATAGGTAATACAAATTTCAAACACTCACTTTTAATGTGATAGTATTCACATCGATGCTTTACCTTTTAAATGTACCGTCACACTATACAGGTTTGTAAGTATATAAACCTACCAGACGCCCTTCATATTGTACGGCTAACAGGAGCCAGGCACAGGTAACATATGACTAGTGTTAACTATCTGTCCAGAGGTGGTTTGTACAGTATAATATTATGACATGTACTATATTGCGAACCTTTCATTCTTTGTGTAATTCACGCTTCGCATATATGTACATGCTTATGTCAAATGACGTATGATCCTTGCATGATTATGCAACATTAATGAGTATGCACATTTCCTACAGATTCTCCTGAATAAAGATAACATTATGGGCCTACTCAGATTGTTTTCACGGCATATCGACATTTTTAAGCCATATGTTTTTTCAAGACTTCTAAACCTCAGAGCATTTCATTTTATATATTAATATCGTATTAATATAAGATTTAACAAAGTTGTTCGACACAAACTGAATGATAAATGCCTGCTCCAGTATTAAATAACATAAAAAAATGTGAAAACAACCTATACTTATATTACTTTGTGCGAGTTCTTAACTGAAAGGACATTAACACCAATCTGTTTTGAACAATGATGTAAATATATCATAGTCGCTGTTTTCTATCTACATCCCAAATGAAAGATGATTTAATTACCGTTCTAAATGTTAAGAATGTGTTTGGCTAAACTTTGATTTAATAACAAGGCTTGATGTGTTGGAACAGTCATTTATCGTCTTCGTTATCCGCACATTAGCATAAAACGTTCATGTCACATGTTTTTTTTGTGTTCAATATTAGTAAATGACATTTCTATTAACTTCGTTGTCATGACCTAACCACATTTTATCAATGTAATATTTCAACAATGTCTTACTTAATACCCCCCCCCCCCCCCCCCCCCACACACACACACACATATATAATAGAATACATTTATGTCAGAAGCATCCATAAAAGAATGAGGATATACAGTTTACAAACGTATATATATATATATATAATGACATTCTGCTGTATGGTGCAGTGTAATTAATATTTTGCATTCTGTATTTTTTTCCAAATTGTATAGGTGCAGTGACATATTTGTGTCACCATTCCAATATGATAACATAAAATAGGATGGACACTGATCAGACATCCTTTGACATTACCTAGGCAATGTGTATATGGTACTTACAACGACACGAGAATTTTTTTTAGAAGTTAAATGAAAAATTGAAAGCTATACGCTGTAGATTAATTTAAGGATATCTGTTAGGTTACACTGTATACATAGGTTACACTGTATACATAGGTTACACTGTATACATATGTTATACTGTATACCCCGGTTACATTGTATACATAGGTTACACTGTATACATAGGTTACATTGTATACATAGGTTACACTGTATACATAGGTTATACTGTATACATAGGTTACACTGTATACATAGGTTACACTATATACATAGGTTACACTGTATACATATGTTATACTGTATACATAGGTTACACTGTATACATAGGTTACACTGTATACATAGGTTACACTGTATACATATGTTATACTGTATACATAGGTTACACTGTATTCATAGGTTACACTGTATACATAGGTTACACTGTATACATAGGTTACTCTGTATACATATGTTACACTGTATACATAGGTTACACTGTATACATAGGTTACATTGTATACATAGGTTACATTGTATACATATACGTTGTGTGTTAGAGTTATCTCCTTTCAAAATGCGTTATCAAATATGTTAACCTTCGCTTTAAAAAAAATTAAAAAATGTCATGTTCATGGCATGAAATTAATTTGGAAAGAAGATGCATTTAACAGTAACGTAGCAGATATTCTTAGAATGTGTATTATTTTAAACAGTGTCTTATTGTTAATCAGTACGTTTTTCTTAAACTGTTCCATATTCAGTAACATTATTTCATTTAAAGCAGTGTCTTATTGTTTATCAGTATCTTTTTCTTTAACTGTTCAATATTCAGTAACGTTATTCTAAAACAGTGTCCTATTTTTAACAGTTCCTTATTCTTAAACAGTTTGTTCATTATCTTATTCAATAAGCAAATATTCATCAAATATATAATCAGTTTGTAATTATTATTGAATTTTTGTTTGTTTATAAATGAGTTATTAAATTGTATTTAAATCAAAGTATATTTTTGCAACGTCATTAAACATGTTTGTTTGAATAGCAAGGCTAACATTAAAGTATTACGTATAATACTACAAGTATAATTATCTAAGATTTGCACAATGCCTAATATCTACAATCAATGTTCTATATGATATTGTAGAACCTGAAAAAGACGATGGAGGAAGATCCTCCCTTCTCCTTCGCTTTAATCTGTTCCAGCTTTTATACATTACTGTGTTAACACAGCTAGTACAGTATTGTACCCAGTATTCAATTAGGAAAATGAAAATCATCTAAAGCTACAAACCTTGCAACCGATTCATAATAAAACAATTGACTGTTTTACGTAATAAGGTGGTTGAATCTGCTGGTGGACTTTCAGACCCGAGGTTGTTTTACGTAATAAGGTGTTGTAATCTGCTGGTGGACTTTCAGACCCGAGGTTGGCTGTTGCCTTGAAGTTGGAATCTATTCAGTCAAGGTTCCGATGAAATACTAGTTTAAGAGTAAACTATCTATTATATCTAAAAGTTTTAATTTAAAACATTAGCATGTGTTTCATATCAATTTTGATATTATGTATGATATATTTTCATTATTTTGAATTTTGGTACCAATTATGATACCTAAATGAACGAAATGACCAAATAATGCAGTAGAAATTGACTTTCTATGACATTTTGCTTCAATATACTTCTATTGTACAGTTTCCTTTTACATGTACGTATATCCAGCGATGTTTGTGAAGAACACCTCTCATACCAGTTTCAGCTAGAAGAATAAACTGTAAAATCGACTCTCGAGAATTGATAGGAACTAAATCCATAATAATGGGTTAGGTACCCTCACCCCAAATTGTGCAACTTTCTGATACACATGTAGACATGAACGAATCTAAGGTGATGGGGTGGCGCAGTTAGATAGTGCAGCTGCCTTTCATCAATACAGCCCAAGTTTGACTCCCCGATCTGTCGTGAAAAGGCATGTTGGTCACCTGCCAAACCACGTTGGTTTTCTCCGTGTACAACGGTTTCCTTCCACATTAAAGCTAACTACACGTTTCCATTTGGACCAACAAGAGTGATTAATATTAAGTTTGAAAAAAAATATTTGCAAGTGTTGTAAAATAGAAAAGTTTATAATTACACTTGTAATACAAAACAAATGTATACATTGAGAGTTAGCAAAAGCACTTCTCATACCAAATATATGTGTGAGGTAGCAGACAACTTATAAAATCACAAGCATCAAGTTCAAGATAGCCTAAACCTTAAACACACAGATCTGACTGAAGATGAGTTTTTTTTGCATTTATCGGAAGTGCCGATTCGTAACCTATGGTATTCTAAACAGTATAATTTGGTAATAACTGGGATGCATAAAATCATTTGTATATCAGAAGAAGGATGTAGGTCTTTTTCAAGAGAATGATTATAAAAAGAACCATGCAATCAAAATAATGTAGGTTGTTTTGGCGACGTGATACCAAAGAACATATGTACTAAATTCCGACCCGGAACTTCTGATCCCACCAAGGTCTCGTTACGAAGCTTTCTGTCGTGACTAGACAGGTATCTATTTTGTAGCATAGATAGGAGAAACTCACTATGACTCGAAGAGGAAAATCATATGACGAATTTAAAGTCTAACTAGCGACTGGCTTGGAGTGGTTATAAATGATGCAGTAGAAAAAAGCAGTTTGGAATTAATATGTGGCATCAATTTCAGGACAAGCTGTATTTTTTACTATATAATATCGTTAATTTTTTCTCTTAAATAATTGCAATTTTCAAGGTTCCCCATTGTTAATTGTGTAAAAACGTATATAAGTGGTTCTTTCTTTACCAACGAAAACCTTTAAGATACAAATTGGTTTTTTTGTTCTTATTTTTTCTTAAAACGATATTTATTTAACTTTTTGCAAATGCATCTGGAGAAAGCTAGTCTGACCTTAAGTTGAGGGGGCTATGTTGTGTAAAAGGGGTCTGGTGCCGATCTACTTTCGGTCCTCTGTACGCCGCCCTTATACTAACGTAACCTTCCGACCTCTCTTTATGCAACCGCCTAATTGGGTGATGTTTACCTACCTGAATCTGTCCTATAGATGGGGCAGTGGGATTAAAGAGGCTCTGTTTACAAATAATCTCTTATCTACATTAGGTAAATTTTATATAAGCCATTTATTTGATCTCATGTCGACAGGTAAAGTTCATCTTAATTAAAGAGCAAAACTTCAGATAGCCTTAGATAATTAACGGTGTATTTATATATACCATGTGAACAGGTCATCAAATACGAATATTGGTCATGTTAAAAGACAAGAATCTGTTTTGATACAAATAAGTACTAATTACATTAACTGTGTTCTATGTAAATATCTATTCGGCATCTTAGGCATTAAGAGTAAGGATGTGTATCAGAAGTTAAAACATTCTTGTGATGCCATCCATTGTTATAATTGTCCATTATATAGAATATGAGTACTGTTATATGCATAACTGTCCAATATGTTACAAAAACTGTCCAATAAGATCATAAAACTGTCCAATATTTTAATATTGTACAGTTTGTTAAAAATAACGGACATGTTTTACATAATAGACAGTTTTCGGCTTATATCCTTTACGTATAAATATATACAATGTCGAATCCCTGTTGTGTTTTTCAGCATTGATATTTTTGTGATTCTTTGCATTTTTTGTTTTGGTTGAAAAGGGACTGTTTTTGGTAAAAAAATGTTCATAGTTTTCGTAAATCGTAATATGTTTTGAAATATCAATATGTAGTAGTTGTATTTGGCAAGATAGTACTCCCAACAGTGTAGACAATATAAGGTTGTCAAATTTTCGGAGCGATCTGCTTCCTTATCAACAAGAAATAGAAACATAGCATTTGAAAAAATAAAAATATTATAAAATGTAACAGAACTAATATTTAAAAACAATCATATCCTCGGCTAGCATAAAGCGAAGGCAAACATCACACTGACACCATCGTTAAGGATTATTTATATGTGATTTCTGATGTGATTTATCTGTTTTTGACAACATTATATTGCTGGAATTACTTCCTTACACCGTATACCATTTTTATTTACTGATTCGTATCTTACAAACAAATATGTGTAAGGATCCAGTATTATAAGTGATTTTACTGTAAATGTAATGTGAGAATGACAAGTTAGTAATAATAATAAAAAACACAGCTCGATCCTTATCCAGTCTCATGGTTTCATGGGTTTTCTAACCATCACTTTCCGTTTTTGAGGAGTTAAACATGATGTTTTCAATGAATTAATGGCATCTAGACGAAAATCTATGTAATGAATTAATGGCATCTAGATGAAAATCTATATAATGAATTAATGGCATCTAGACGAAAATCTATATAATGAATTAATGGCATCTAGACGGAAATCGGTAAGTGACTGAATGATGATAAACGAACATCAATGTATAGAAAACTTGACTAGTAAGGACACTAACTGAATATGTATGTGATCCAATATATATTCTTTTGTAAATCGAATGGAACGTTATGAAAATTACGTAGTGTATGTATGAACTAACTGGTATTCTCTGTATTTATTTCAAAACTATTCTTATATAATTTCTTGAAATTCCGTGCAAGTTCGAGGCTCATTAATTAATTCAGCACCTTCCCCTCCCCGTTCCAATATAAATAGCGAAATAATAGACAAGTTAACCTAAGTACGTACCCTAAACACCGACAAACAACAGCGATTTATCTTTGGTATAGATGATAACGGATCGTGTCGTTCTAGTGACGTAACATATCATTGCACCTATCAGTAACGGTGGTTTATGATAATTTATACATCTTTAGGTGGATACGTACACAGCTAATCAGTTAGTCAGACCATGGGCTATCAGCACAGGTTAAAATGTATCCGTGATTATTTTATACCAGTATCTGTTTTTAAAACAGCAACACTTCACCATACGCCTCTCTCAGTTGGGTTAAAATATTGCTGAAATACATAGATATGCACCTGTCGTTCGCTTTGTTTATTACAAAGCAGTTTGGAGTTCCAAAGCAAATTATGCTTTTGTATTTTTTAACACGATTATCTAGTTTATCTAGAAATGTTTCATGATACTAACAACTTTTGTATACTGAGGTTATTTCATAAGGTAACGGGCACTTTGCTGTTCTAGATGAGGTCATTGCACAACCTAACGGGTACCATGCTATTCTAGATGATGTTAGTTCATGAGCTAGCGGGCACCTGGCTATATTACATGAGGTTATATCATTGGCTAGCAGCGTCTTAGCTCAAGCGCCTTAATCCGAGGAAGTCGTTGTATTTTCAAGTCTAGACCATTGCTCCAACTGATTCCTATAACTCCGGCTCCAATACGGACACAGGGTTTACTTATAGTCAAGTCTGTGATGTGGTCACCTTTGTATCTTAAGTAATCAAACTGCCATTAAGGAAAATAAATATTGAATGATAAACACACAGAGGATGCTGATTTAAACAAGCGCTGTTATCATCAGTTTCTACTTTATCTAATAGTACAGTCAACCTTATGTACAGTTTACGTTAATTCGCAAGGGGAGATTATCGTGAATATTAATGACTCCGACACGTAAAACAAAGCAACCTGATAATTAAGACTAATTCTGTATTTCTTAGATTACCTGAAGTGTAGGGAGTATTGTTAGAGGTATTTGATGTTTTGATTGACTATTTTACTATACAAAACTATCCCAGAAATTTAGCTGTCTCTAGATCAAGCCATTTTGCTTTGAACGAACATGGCTGGATTATTTAGGTTCCAAAACAAGAACTAAACATGCTAGCCTGTTTGAAGTATGCCAAGATATAGGACTTTAATTAATCTTTTTGATTGTTTCTCTATCACAATATACTACTTTGTAATCGTCAATGTCACCTGTTTATTTCAAAATTTTGATGCCAGTTTATCTTGTTTTCTGTTTCAAATGGCGTCTCTTCCAAGTGCATATGTATATAAATAGATAAATTAATTTAAGAATATTTGTGAGTCAGGCGAGCGTGGCGGTTACCATTGGCCGACCGGGGAGAGGATTATGTTTTGTATAAACTCTACATATTAAGGATGTCCGGGTCGTCTGAAGATTTCTGTTGACATCCAGTTTATATAGGCATCAAAGGAAGAGGAACCCGTTCAACTCATCAATTAGGACATATTTATAACTGAAAGCTAAATTTGGAACGTCTTTGTATTATTTTACATTTCAAATCGTTAAACGTTCATGGATACTTTCAATTTCATGCCAACTTAAGATCATGACAATTTGATAAACGTATCTTATTGTCGGATTTGTTTATGATATTTTTTAAAGTACACTTACATTTCATGACCCTGCGAAAAAAGTCCTTTTGTAGCAAAGCAAAATTACGAATCAGACAAACTTAGTGTACGGAAACATCACTACGTGGTATCTATGGAGTGTCGTTTATAATTTTCCTTAATTTGTAAAATAATCCCAGACAACTTGACTATTTTTCTTTCAAATTTCATCATTTTATAATTCAAAGTTCAATAAATGCATTTTTTAAATGAGTTGTCGAACGTTATTAGATGTACACGTCGTTTTTGATTGATTATTATCCCCCTGACGCGACCGACCTCTAAATCAGCATCACCGTCCCTGTCTGAAACATGTTAATCCTGTGCAGGCTGATGATTATGTTTCTAATTCCATCTTAATTGATTTAGTTATGGTTACTTTTTACAACCCCAACACTCATCGAAGCAAAATATGGATTCGAATTTATGTTAAGCTAAGTATTTGATATTAAAAACCGACTCTTCGTTACTCGCGCTGCAGTGTGTTTGATGTCAAAACAAGTCATTAAGAGAACGTACTATTTAAGTCAGGCATTTCGTTTCCAAAGTAATAAGAACAGCATAAAGAATGATTTGACAAAAATCCTTTTAACACTTGAGTTAAAATCCGTTGAGGATAGATATCATGTCTGCACATCTAGGTGTCTAGGATATCTAGACTGCTCTTGGATTTATGTGAAAGTGTGACTCACAATAAAAACAATGAGTGACGCGAAGTTCATAATTAAATGCCGTCTTATGATGACAGTCAATACGACTTTCAAAGCCTCATTTTCAAAGAATCAGCTCCTTTAACTTCATTTTTAAAAATACATAGAAGAAAAGGGTTCGTCAGCATTACACCCACGTAATCATCATACCTGTACCGGCAATTGATTAATGATTTAATTCAAGGACGACGACCAAGCGAACCTTATATGGGCTTAACAACATGTCTGACATGGACATTTCCAGCAAAGGTGAATGATCTATACTATATCAAAGGATTTGTTTTACCTGCATGTCATCTGCTGGTGTCGAGGTAACGATAACATAATATGTTAGTGGTAGGGTTTACTTTAGAGATCTTTTTAGCTTTTAAACAAAGCATGAGCACTTGTCAATGTCTTTGGGTTCAAATGGGTATTTATGATGTCTCCTCTTCTGTTTGTTTTGTTCATTTTGTGTGACTTTGCTCCGCTTTAAATTCGTATAATAATCTCCGGTGCTGACGCCATGGAGCATTTCTCAACCGTATTTAAACATCTTGTATGTAGATGTAGAGAGGCAAATAAAGTAGTCATCTTAATGTACCACATGGCCGTATCGTCCATTAAACATCTTGTATGTAGATGTAGAGAGGCAAATAAAGTAGTCATCTTAATGTACCACATGGCCGTATCGTCCATTTAAACATCTTGTATGTAGATGTAGAGAGGCAAACAAAGTAGTCATCTTAATGTACCACATGGCCGTATCGTCCATTTAAACATCTTGTATGTAGATGTAGAGAGGCAAACAAAGTAGTCATCTTAATGTACCACATGGCCGTATCGTCCATTTAAACATCTTGTATGTAGATGTAGAGAGGCAAACAAAGTAGTCATCTTAATGTACCACATGGCCGTATCGTCCATTTAAACATCTTGTATGTAGATGTAGAGAGGCAAACAAAGTAGTCATCTTAATGTACCACATGGCCGTATCGTCCATTTAAACATCTTGTATGTAGATGTAGAGAGGCAAACAAAGTAGTCATCTTAATGTACCACATGGCCGTATCGTCCATTTAAACATCTTGTATGTAGATGTAGAGAGGCAAACAAAGTAGTCATCTTAATGTACCACATGGCCGTATCGTCCATTTAAACATCTTGTATGTAGATGTAGAGAGGCAAACAAAGTAGTCATCTTAATGTACCACATGGCCGTATCGTCCATTTAAACATCTTGTATGTAGATGTAGAGAGGCAAACAAAGTAGTCATCTTAATGTACCACATGGCCGTATCGTCCATTTAAACATCTTGTATGTAGATGTAGAGAGGCAAACAAAGTAGTCATCTAAATGTACCACATGGCCGTATCGTCCATTTAAACATCTTGTATGTAGATGTAGAGAGGCAAACAAAGTAGTCATCTTAATGTACCACATGGCCGTATCGTCCATTTAAACATCTTGTATGTAGATGTAGAGAGGCAAACAAAGTAGTCATCTTAATGTACCACATGGCCGTATCGTCCATTTAAACATCTTGTATGTAGATGTAGAGAGGCAAACAAAGTAGTCATCTTAATGTACCACATGGCCGTATCGTCCATTTAAACATCTTGTATGTAGATGTAGAGAGGCAAACAAAGTAGTCATCTTAATGTACCACATGGCCGTATCGTCCATTTAAACATCTTGTATGTAGATGTAGAGAGGCAAACAAAGTAGTCATCTTAATGTACCACATGGCCGTATCGTCCATTTAAACATCTTGTATGTAGATGTAGAGAGGCAAACAAAGTAGTCATCTTAATGTACCACATGGCCGTATCGTCCATTTAAACATCTTGTATGTAGATGTAGAGAGGCAAACAAAGTAGTCATCTTAATGTACCACATGGCCGTATCGTCCATTTAAACATCTTGTATGTAGATGTAGAGAGGCAAACAAAGTAGTCATCTTAATGTACCACATGGCCGTATCGTCCATTTAAACATCTTGTATGTAGATGTAGAGAGGCAAACAAAGTAGTCATCTTAATGTACCACATGGCCGTATCGTCCATTTAAACATCTTGTATGTAGATGTAGAGAGGCAAACAAAGTAGTCATCTTAATGTACCACATGGCCGTATCGTCCATTTAAACATCTTGTATGTAGATGTAGAGAGGCAAACAAAGTAGTCATCTTAATGTACCACATGGCCGTATCGTCCATTTAAACATCTTGTATGTAGATGTAGAGAGGCAAACAAAGTAGTCATCTTAATGTACCACATGACCGTATCGTCCATTTAAACATCTTGTATGTAGATACAGAGAGGCAAACAAAGTAGTCATCTTAATGTACCACATGGCCGTATCGTCCATTTAAACATCTTGTATGTAGATGTAGAGAGGCAAACAAAGTAGTCATCTTAATGTACCACATGGCCGTATCGTCCATTTAAACATCTTGTATGTAGATGTAGAGAGGCAAACAAAGTAGTCATCTTAATGTACCACATGGCCGTATCGTCCATTTAAACATCTTGTATGTAGATGTAGAGAGGCAAACAAAGTAGTCATCTTAATGTACCACATGGCCGTATCGTCCATTTAAACATCTTGTATGTAGATGTAGAGAGGCAAACAAAGTAGTCATCTTAATGTACCACATGGCCGTATCGTCCATTTAAACATCTTGTATGTAGATGTAGAGAGGCAAACAAAGTAGTCATCTTAATGTACCACATGGCCGTATCGTCCATTTAAACATCTTGTATGTAGATGTAGAGAGGCAAACAAAGTAGTCATCTTAATGTACCACATGGCCGTATCGTCCATTTAAACATCTTGTATGTAGATGTAGAGAGGCAAACAAAGTAGTCATCTTAATGTACCACATGGCCGTATCGTCCATTAAACATCTTGTATGTAGATGTAGAGAGGCAAACAAAGTAGTCATCTTAATGTACCACATGGCCGTATCGTCCATTTAAACATCTTGTATGTAGATGTAGAGAGGCAAACAAAGTAGTCATCTTAATGTACCACATGGCCGTATCGTCCATTTAAACATCTTGTATGTAGATGTAGAGAGGCAAACAAAGTAGTCATCTTAATGTACCACATGGCCGTATCGTCCATTTAAACATCTTGTATGTAGATGTAGAGAGGCAAACAAAGTAGTCATCTTAATGTACCACATGGCCGTATCGTCCATTTAAACATCTTGTATGTAGATGTAGAGAGGCAAACAAAGTAGTCATCTTAATGTACCACATGGCCGTATCGTCCATTTAAACATCTTGTATGTAGATGTAGAGAGGCAAACAAAGTAGTCATCTTAATGTACCACATGGCCGTATCGTCCATTAAACATCTTGTATGTAGATGTAGAGAGGCAAACAAAGTAGTCATCTTAATGTACCACATGGCCGTATCGTCCATTTAAACATCTTGTATGTAGATGTAGAGAGGCAAACAAAGTAGTCATCTTAATGTACCACATGGCCGTATCGTCCATTTAAACATCTTGTATGTAGATGTAGAGAGGCAAACAAAGTAGTCATCTTAATGTACCACATGGCCGTATCGTCCATTTAAACATCTTGTATGTAGATGTAGAGAGGCAAACAAAGTAGTCATCTTAATGTACCACATGGCCGTATCGTCCATTTAAACATCTTGTATGTAGATGTAGAGAGGCAAACAAAGTAGTCATCTTAATGTACCACATGGCCGTATCGTCCATTTAAACATCTTGTATGTAGATGTAGAGAGGCAAACAAAGTAGTCATCTTAATGTACCACATGGCCGTATCGTCCATTAAACATCTTGTATGTAGATGTAGAGAGGCAAACAAAGTAGTCATCTTAATGTACCACATGGCCGTATCGTCCATTTAAACATCTTGTATGTAGATGCAGAGAGGCAAACAAAGTAGTCATCTTAATGTACCACATGGCCGTATCGTCCATTTAAACATCTTGTATGTAGATGTAGAGAGGCAAACAAAGTAGTCATCTTAATGTACCACATGGCCGTATCGTCCATTTAAACATCTTGTATGTAGATGTAGAGAGGCAAACAAAGTAGTCATCTTAATGTACCACATGGCCGTATCGTCCATTTAAACATCTTGTATGTAGATGTAGAGAGGCAAACAAAGTAGTCATCTTAATGTACCACATGGCCGTATCGTCCATTTAAACATCTTGTATGTAGATGTAGAGAGGCAAACAAAGTAGTCATCTTAATGTACCACATGGCCGTATCGTCCATTTAAACATCTTGTATGTAGATGTAGAGAGGCAAACAAAGTAGTCATCTTAATGTACCACATGGCCGTATCGTCCATTTAAACATCTTGTATGTAGATGTAGAGAGGCAAACAAAGTAGTCATCTTAATGTACCACATGGCCGTATCGTCCATTTAAACATCTTGTATGTAGATGTAGAGAGGCAAACAAAGTAGTCATCTTAATGTACCACATGGCCGTATCGTCCATTTAAACATCTTGTATGTAGATGTAGAGAGGCAAACAAAGTAGTCATCTTAATGTACCACATGGCCGTATCGTCCATTTAAACATCTTGTATGTAGATGTAGAGAGGCAAACAAAGTAGTCATCTTAATGTACCACATGGCCGTATCGTCCATTTAAACATCTTGTATGTAGATGTAGAGAGGCAAACAAAGTAGTCATCTTAATGTACCACATGGCCGTATCGTCCATTTAAACATCTTGTATGTAGATGTAGAGAGGCAAACAAAGTAGTCATCTTAATGTACCACATGGCCGTATCGTCCATTTAAACATCTTGTATGTAGACGTAGAGAGGCAAACAAAGTAGTCATCTTAATGTACCACATGGCCGTATCGTCCATTTAAACATCTTGTATGTAGATGTAGAGAGGCAAACAAAGTAGTCATCTTAATGTACCACATGACCGTATCGTCCATTTATGAATCGGTGGTACTTAAGGTAAAACGAATGAAAAATAACATCTAAAGTGTTCCGAACCCTATGTTTAAAAAGGGTAAAGGAAAAGGAAAAGGTGCATTTGAAACCCTCGACATCGTTACACACTTTCAACCCATTACTATCACAGATTATTCATACATGTTACGTAAATCACATTACATGTCATGCTCTAATTACCGACTCCAAAGTAAGTTAAATGTTGTTTACCCCTGAACGGACTACAGTACAGATTACATTCGGTATTTACCCCTTGCTGTTTTACTGGATATGCCTTAAAACATGTCGACATTGCATATATCTTTATACATAGGTCACTTAAATCATATATTGAATTTCTCTGTGTGGAAAATGTTGAAAGATTTCACTAACAGATGATATCAACACGTGACTTAACTTATATGTTTCCCATTTGTAAACTTTTTAATTGTGAGACTTACTTAAAAGTTCCCTGACTCCGGGTAACATTCTCTTATTGGTACCGATTCAAAATTCCAATCTTACCAGTGTACTAGATACATTGTTTATTTTTGCAAAATGTACTTTATTAAGAAAAATACTATAAAGTTGAAGAGTGATATGTCATACGTATTTTGCCTCGTTTTGTGGATACTTCTGACTTTGACAAGTCACGTTTTATCATGTACCTAATGATAACGTAGGTATGAACCACTGTCCGTCCCTTAAGACTGCAAATACAAGGTTTTGTGCTAGTTCATGGCATCTGCTCAGATAAAAACAAGAGCATGTGTTTCAGAAATGGAAACACTTACAAAACAGAATCAAAAGTTTGCAAGCAAGCTGAGGAAATATCATAGCTGTATTGTCACGCGGCATCGATTGTCCCAACCTTTTATAGAACTTAAAAAAGTGATAAAAAAATATATAACTTTTTCGATGATTACAATAATTGATCTAAAACGACCTTCATATGAGGAAAGATCCCTCGAAGTGGCGTTTGTTTACTTCTGTGTCAAACTATGGAAACGTATTTACTATTTGTGTTTAATCTGTCCATCGTTTTACTAATTCCCGAAAATATTGCCGCTACGGTAAAAGAATTTCTGCGTAATAATTCATAGGAGTGTATTGCTAAACGGAAATAGGAAGTACATCCCTAGTTGAAAAGCCAATGTAGGGAGACAGTATCACAATTTCCGCATATTTTAATGTTTAATATTAAACTGATGAATATTGTATGCTTATTATTGACAGAACAGTGTGTTCTTTCAATATTAAAGTATTGCAAAGCAATCCAGGCATTAATTCAGTTGTTTTTTAATCAATGAGTCACATGTGTCCATTTTTGTGTACTTCAGGAAACCGGCTTCCTATTTCACTACTGCGAAGTTTTTCAAGAACGATAACTCTTGCATGCAATTACTATGTGTATATGGTTTTATTATAAAATGTCAATTTTTAATCGTTTATAGACAATTAATTTTACACAATTTCAGCATTTATGAAATTGATATACATTAATGCAATACTAATCTATGTTAGTATCATTTTTATTTGACATTATTTTGCAAAAAAGTGTGTGTTTCAATTTATTTTTAAAAATTCACTCCTTTTTACATAAACTTCCATTTCAAATCCTTAAAATTCTGACAACCTATATTTTTTTGTGGCAGAAAATTTTCTTTACCTCAAAGCAATATAACTACAAAATTTGAATAAATTCTACTGAGAAATGGCGACACAATCCTATTACCTTAATCGGGTTAAGAGTTTGCTAAAATTGAATTTTCCTGGAAGTACCCGATATAATAGCTAGGAAAACTATCAACATTTTATGAAGTTGTGAAAAAATCAGTCCTCTTTTGAAATCGGTTACAACAAAAAGGTTGAAACCGGATATTGACGTCGATTTTTCCATATATATATATATATATATATATATAAGATGCACGCATATTCCAAGTGACACACTCGTGTAATATTCGAGTGTCACAACACAGCACCCAGTGGCTTCTAGTTCGGGAACTACGTTGATATAAAAATCCTGACAAGGAATTGCAATAAAACAATTATCATTAGGCTTTGAAATGTTGCATATATCTCAAGCTATGGTTCCGAAACATGACGCCATCTTAAAGTAATATTTGATGTGATAACATTCACCAGGAAGAATACATCGACAGCCAACATCGCCTTACAAAATACAATATATTATCAAACAAGGTAGACGTGAAGATTTCCATAGCCTTACAAAATACAATATATTATCAAACAAGGTAGACGTGAAGATTTCCATCGCTTGCAAAATACAATATATTATCAAACAAGGAAGACGTGAAGATTTCTCAAACTGCATTAATTTTGGCACTAAACTCCGGTATACCATTCATAAAACATACCTTTCCTTTAAATTTTGTTCTTATATAATTTATTTACGCTCCCATAAAACATACTTCATTTTCTGTTGCATTTACGCTATCAGTTTCGATATTGTAAAAACAATCACGAAAAAAGAGAACATGAAATCTTGCATCCTTATAGATGATGAAAAAACAATTAATTACTTGTATGGAGCCGCTGGAAAATGTTACCGTTTTGAAAAGAAGTATAAAAATTATAACAAGGTATGATGCACACGTGAAACTCAATTCTACAAAAACAATTTAATGTTGCGTTCATTATTCTCATCTCATTCTCTTTTCCTGGTGTTGGGAATAGTTCAGACTTTCCGTGGGGTTGGGAATAGTTCAGACTTTCCCTGCGGTTGGGAATAGTTCAGACTTTCCATGCCGTTGGGAATAGTTCAGACTTTCCATGCCGTTGGGAATAGTTCAGACTTTCCATGCCGTTGGGAATAGTTCAGACTTTCCCTGGGTTTGGGAATAGTTCAGACTTTCCCTGGGGTTGAGAATAGTTCAGACTTTCCCTGGGGTTGGGAATAGTTCAGACTTTCCCTGGGGTTGGGAATAGTTCAGAAAAAGGTTCGGTGGGAAATTATCCAAATATAGGCAACGACTTTCACTTCTCGTATGCTGACGAATGATTTTCATGGACTGTTTACTGTTCGATTTGATTAAGCAAGTTTCTGGTTCCCATTGGCTAGGAGTCGGAACGTCATCATATCTGTGATCATTCAGATCATTCTTCAGCTGTTTATAATACAGATATTTTGTACTTAATAAAGTTGACTCACATTACTAGTGTAAAGAGTTGTTAACTGAAACACACTATCCTCAGATTGTAAAATGTTACAATTGATAAGTGTATTCAAACAAATGTCCATAATGTCCACCGTTCATGATCACCACACCTTCATGTTTATCGTGCCTTAGGTAATTGTTATATGTTAATCGTGCCTTAGGTAATTGTTATAATATGTTCACCGTGCCTTAGGTAATTGTTATAATATGTTTATCATGCCTTAGGTAATTGTTATAGTATGTTTATCGTGTCTTAGGTAATTGTTATAATATGTTCACCGTGCCTTAAGTAATTGTTATAATATGTTAATCGTGCCTTAGGTAATTGTTATAATATGTTGATCGTGCCTTAGGTAATTGTTATAATATGTTCACCGTGCCTTAGGTAATTGTTATAATATGTTTATCGTGCCTTAGGTAATTGTTATAATATGTTTATCGTGCCTTAGGTAATTGTTATATTATGTTCACCGTTGTTTAGGTAACAGTTAAGTTATGATCGCCATATGCCTTAAGTAAATGTTAAGATATGTTACCGTGCCCTTACGTAACTATTATACATTCACCGTGCCTAAGGTAACTGCTTAGATAAAATCTCCGTGCCTTAGATTACCGTTAAGCTATGTCCATCGTGCCTTAGATAACCCTTCAGCTATGTTCACCGTGCCTTAGATAACCGTTCAGGTATGTTCACCGTGCCTTAGGAAACTGTTGATTCATGTTTTCCGTGCCTTAGGTTCTTGTTAAGATATGTTTCCGTGCCTTAGATAACCGTTCAGCTATGTTCACCGTGCCTAAGATAACCGTTCAGCTATGTTCACCGTGCCTTAGATAACCGTTCAGTTATGTTCACCGTGCCTTAGGAAACTGTTGATTCATGTTTTCCGTACCTTAGGTTCTTGTTAAGATATGTTTCCGTGCCTTAGATAACCGTTAAGCTATGTTCACCGTGCTTTAGATAACCGTTCAGCTATGTTCAACGTGCCTTAGGAAACTGTTGATTCATGTTTTCCGTGCCTAAGGTTCTTGTTAAGATATGTTCCCGTGCCTTGGATAACCGTTCAGCTATGTTCACCGTGCCTTAGATAACCGTTCAGCTATGTTCACCGTGCCTTAGGAAACTGTTGATTCATGTTTTCCGTGCCTAAGGTTCTTGTTAAGATATGTTTCCGTGCCTTGGATAACCGTTCAGCTATGTTCACCGTGCCTTAGGAAACTGTTGAATCATGTTTTCCGTGCCTTAGGTTCTTGTTAAGATATGTTTCCGTTCCTTGGATAACCGTTCAGCTATGTTCCCCGTGCCTTAGATAACCGTTAAGCTATGTTCACCGTGCCTTAGGCAACTGTTAAGCTATGTTCGCCGTGCCTAAGGAAACTGTAGATTCATGTTTTCCGTGCCTAAGGTTCTTGTTAAGATATGTTGCCGTCCCTTGGATAACCGTTCAGCTATGTTCTCCGTGCCTTAGATAACCGTTTAGCTATTTTCACCGTGCCTTAGATAACAGTTAAGCTATGTTCACCGTGCCTTAGGCAACTGTTAAGCTATGTTCGCCGTGCCTTAGATAACCGTTCAGCGATGTTCACCGTACCTTAGATAACCGTTCAGCTATGTTCACCGTGCCTTAGGAAACTGTTGATTCATGTTTTCCGTGCCTTAGGTTCTTGTTAAGATATGTTTCCGTGCCTTAGGTAGCTGTTAAGCTATGTTCGCCGTGCCTTAGATAACCGTTAAGCTATGTTCACCGTGCCTAAGAAACTGTTGATTCATGTTTTCGTGCCTTAGGTTCTTGTTAAGATATGTTTCCGTGCCTTGAATAACCGTTAAGCTATGTTCAGCGCGCCTTAGGAAACTGTTGATTCATGTTTTCCGTGCATTAGGTTCGTGATAAGATATGTTTCCGTGCCTTAGATAACCGTTAAGCTATGTTAACAGTGCCTTAGGAAACTGTTGGACTATGTTTTCCGTGCCTTAGGTTCTTGTTAAGGTATGTTTCCGTGCCTTAGATAACCCTTCAGCTATGGTCACCGTGCCTTAGATAACCGTTAAGCTATTTTCACCATGCCTTAGGAAACTTTTGATTCATGTTTTCCGTGCCTTAGGGTATTGTTAAGATATGTTTCCGTGCCTTAGATAACCGTTTAGCGATGTTCACCGTGCCTTAGATAACCTTTTAATTATGTTCACCGTGCCTTAGATATCCGTTTAATTATGTTCACCGTGCCTTAGATAACCGTTTAATTATGTTCGCCGTTCCTTAGATAACCGTTAAGCTATGTTAACAGTGCCTTAGGAAACTGTTGGACTATGTTTTCCGTGCCTTAGGTTATTGTTAAGATATGTTTCCGGGCCTTAGATAACCGTTAAGCTATGTTCACCGTGCCTTAGGAAACTGTTGGACCATGTTTTCCGTGCCTTAGGTTATTGTTAAGATATGTTTCCGTTCCTTGGATAACCGTTCAGCGATGTTCACCGTGCCTTAGATAACCGTTCAGCGATGTTCACCGTGCCTTAGATAACCGTTTAATTATGTTCACCGTGCCTTAGATAACCGTTAAGCTATGTTCACCGTGCCTTAGGAAACTGTTAAGATGTGTTTAACGTGCCTTAGGTAAATGTTGGATATATTTATGTGCCTAAGGTTACTGTTTAGATATGTGCATCGCCCCTTAAGTAACTGTTAAGTGATGTTAACTGTGCCTTGGGTAACTATTGAGATGTGTTCACCGAGCCTCAAGTAACTTTTAAAAATTGTTTTCCGTGCCTTAGATGACTGTTAGGATACGATCAACATGCCTGAGACTGAATATTTGTTCAACATGACTTATGTTAAAATTATAATTCAATGTCTGTGCATGGTAAAAGCTTGCTTTATCATGCTTCATAAAAATGGACCCATCGTTTGTCGAAGAAAAACATGTGCAGCCGGAGAGCTTAATGATCTGAGGGGTTCCTTGTTAATATCCTACTGTTTTAATGATACATATCCAATTTTTATATGATAATTGCAAGTCAGTGAATTATTGAAAACAACAAATCAAGGGAAACCCATCTGTAATAGATAATTTTCATTGAGTACATCCGTACTTATATAAATATAACCTTTTTGTTAGACCTATTGTCACGTTTGAAAATCTTAAGGAAGTTCATCCTGATCAAATTCTGAGAATATATAAGCAATAGTTAAGTACGTAGGCAATGTTATTTCCAGCGCTATCACTACCCGGACAACCTCACATGATTGAAATACTGACCACCAAGCCGGTATACCACGCTCCCGGATGTGGCTTTCTGGTTGATTAGTGACAATTTGATACCGCTACATGTTAAATAAATAACATAGCTCTTCTTTGTCAGTCCATACATTAAAGTTGGGTATGATTGATTTATTTAACACTTAACACAATATTTTGTCCGAACAAACATTCAAAAATGAGTTTTAATTTATTTGAACAAAAGCATATTTTAGGCTTTAAAAAACTTCTAGTCACACTCATTTATGTCAGCTAGATTTTATTGGTGATGGTATGAATGAGTAATATTATAGCAAATTAACCAAAATTAATCAAATACCTTCAACACGGTTATTTAAAAGGTAATCAATACGACTTGATGTGAAGGTTTATGATGGATTTAGTTAGGAGATTAAGTTAGAAGTGAATCAAGTTTCTGTCTTTTCATTCATTTTAAAACTTTAGATAGATGTCAATATATTAGAATAATAAGGGTTTTGTTACTAAGGAATTTCATGATACGTCTGGTTTTTTTTTATTATAACTACTCCGAGGAACAGGTTATGTACAGTGTATTAGTAACTATACTAATTGTTACTACTCTGAGGAACAGGTTATGTATAGTTTATTAGTAACTATACTAATTGTTACTACTCTGAGGAACAGGTTATGTACAGTGTATTAGTAACTATACCAATTGTTACTACTCTGAGGAACAGGTTATGTACAGTGTATTAGTAAGTATACTAATTGTTACAACTCTGAGGAACAGGTTATGTACAGTGTATTAGTAACTATACTAATTGTTACTACTCTGAGGAACAGGTTACGTACAGTATATTAGTAACTATACTAATTGTTACTATTCCACGTTAATGATTGCATAATGAATACTTCCACTTGGTTAAGGTTACTCAAACATTGTGCCTCAAAGTTAGTCTATGAAGCGATCGTCAAAATGAAACATGGTCAAAACGGGTCAATATTAATATTGTATTTTAGTTAAGTAATAGACGGGTAAAATTTAGGTAAAATTTAGGTAAAATTTAGTCTGCTTATTGTAAATTGCAAAATACCAAATAATATTTGAATAAAGTTGAATGCATCAATTTTTAAAATACTCCAGCCGAAAATTTAATAACCCTTTTTATTCAAATTAATTCATTTAAACAGCGTTAATTTGAAACAAAGTAGAAAATCCTCAAGAAAATTGTAGAAGATTTTAGTTATTGATTTACATCTGGCCTTAGTTTAAAACTTAACCCTTTTATTGATTTATTACAGAAGGCTTCGTCACTAAGGAACTCTCGTTCATGTGTACGTGCATTCCCCCATGTATTCGGTTTCCATTTGTACGATATATGGGACGTTAGTTAGAGATGTCACGTGCTACCAAGGTAATGCTATTAAGTAGCATGAATCAGCTGTTAAGCAAAACACTCACGTAGGGCAATGTCTAACCAGAAAGTAAATTGGAATAAGGCTTTCATATAACTACTTACCTTTTCAACCATGTTTTATATGGATCCAATCGTTTAGTGAACTTTTCCATAGATAGAGCATCACTAATTGTAAGGATGTACGACTTGATGTGAGCGGTTAGGGTGTGAAGCTATTTGTTAAATGTTATAGCGCACTGCAGTGTGAGTACACAATAATATGACATTTGAATGACCGTTAGTGGAACAGTCGTTATAACATGATGACCTTAGCTGCAATTAAGAAAAAAACATGCAAACATTCAGATTAGAAAAAAGATGTTGTTTTGCCTCATATATTTAACACTAAAAAATCCTAAATAATCATCTGGTTGTTTTAAGGTAAAATCTGTATAATGCAAACTGATCACAAGAAAACCTCTTCACTAAGTAAGTACAATTCGTGTTATGATGATAACTTCTAAATGACAAGAAATCCATCCAGATAACAGGATGGAAGCGCGCGGGGGTCTTTATGTCTTTATTTTAGATACGACTTCACTTGCATTTTTCTTTATTTTGATTTCTTTATTTTTGTGTGCATACTCTACCATTTTGTTTTTCAGTTATTATTTGGTGGATAGTAGGATAAAGCAATGATGGGGAAGAATAATAATTGATTAGAATAATAGTTGCACCACACTTCTATCTTGTAGATAGGCACAAGAAGGAAGTCATACTATAACACGTGATATTGCACCAAAATGATTGGCCCATTACGATCGACGTACCACCTAAGTATTATATAATAGTGTTCAGATTAACTGGTATAAACCAGACTTTGAAGTGGGATTTTGTTGGTTTAATGCGTTGTTGAAACCGTTTATGAGATGACGCAGGAGTAAGGCTGAACCTGCTGTAAGCTTTTCATTTTTCACTCAATATATTTTAAAATAAAAAATAATTTACTGTTTGCATTGGGAAGATAGGTAACGCTTTAAAAATATTTTTCATTGCCGCACGTCGGTGTTTCTCCTCCATATATCTGATGAATGTTGGTGGATATGACACACCGCTGTAAAATTCTGGTATTTAATTTTTGACGTTGATTGACTTAAGCAAATACACCTTTTGTGTTAAGCTTGAAATCGACATGATGTTTGCTAAGTGCATTTTTTATAATTAAACTATTACGAATGGTGCTTATCATAGGTTGCCATGCAGGATAATGAAATTCTTACCACACATATAGAATCTTCGGGTTAGAATCTAGGCTTGTCGCCTTAGTTAGGATTTTTTTTTATCCTCTTGATTCTGTAATAAATATCATTTAAGCGAGAAAAAGAAAATCAATCTAGATAATGTATACAGCAGCCATTTTTTTCAAAGACCTGTTTTCACGAGTGGAATAGTAAGATCACCATAAACAGCCAAACGCCAATTAGAAGGGCTTAAGAATAGGGCGTCCTAATGATCGTCTTAATATGATGTTTACGTCGTTAGGGTAAATGGGATACGCATGTCTACACTATGAATAAGTATTAGGTTATATAAACCACTGATCTATATTCCAATAATTACAACAGCTGAAGTTTTCGCTTTTAATCACTAATAAATGTGAAGGCAGACTTCTGAGATAGATTTGTTAACGTACAGTCACTAAATTGAGCAGCAAAAGCTCTTTACTTACACCTCGATATTAGCTAGGTGCATATCTTACACCTCCATATTAGCTAGGTGTATATCTTACACCTCAATATTAGCTAGGTGTATATCTTACAACTCCATATAAGCTAGGTGTATATCTTACACCTCAGTATTAGCTAGGTGTATATCTTACACCTCCATATAAGCTAGGTGTATATCTTACACCTCAATATAAGCTAGGTGTATATCTTACACCTCAATATTAGCTAGGTGTATATCTTACACCTCAATATAAGCTAGGTGTATATCTTACACCTCAATATAAGCTAGGTGTATATCTTACACCTCAATATTAGCTAGGTGTATATCTTACACCTCAATATTAGCTAGGTGTATATCTTACACCTCAATATTAGCTAGGTGTATATCTTACACCTCAATATTAGCTAGGTGTATATCTTACACCTCAATATTAGCTAGGTGTATATCTTACACCTCAATATTAGCTAGGTGTATATCTTACACCTCAATATTAGCTAGGTGTATATCTTACACCTCAATATTAGCTAGGTGTATATCTTACACCTCAATATTAGCTAGGTGTATATCTTACACCTCAATATTAGCTAGGTGTATATCTTACACCTCAATATTAGCTAGGTGTATATCTTACACCTCAATATTAGCTAGGTGTATATCTTACACCTCAATATTAGCTAGGTGTATATCTTACACCTCAATATTAGCTAGGTGTATATCTTACACCTCAATATTAGCTAGGTGTATATCTTACACCTCAATATTAGCTAGGTGTATATCTTACACCTCAATATTAGCTAGGTGTATATCTTACACCTCAATATTAGCTAGGTGTATATCTTACACCTCAATATTAGCTAGGTGTATATCTTACACCTCAATATTAGCTAGGTGTATATCTTACACCTCAATATTAGCTAGGTGTATATCTTACACCTCAATATTAGCTAGGTGTATATCTTACACCTCAATATTAGCTAGGTGTATATCTTACACCTCAATATTAGCTAGGTGTATATCTTACACCTCAATATTAGCTAGGTGTATATCTTACACCTCAATATTAGCTAGGTGTATATCTTACACCTCAATATTAGCTAGGTGTATATCTTACACCTCAATATTAGCTAGGTGTATATCTTACACCTCAATATTAGCTAGGTGTATATCTTACACCTCAATATTAGCTAGGTGTATATCTTACACCTCAATATTAGCTAGGTGTATATCTTACACCTCAATATTAGCTAGGTGTATATCTTACACCTCAATATTAGCTAGGTGTATATCTTACACCTCAATATTAGCTAGGTGTATATCTTACACCTCAATATTAGCTAGGTGTATATCTTACACCTCAATATTAGCTAGGTGTATATCTTACACCTCAATATTAGCTAGGTGTATATCTTACACCTCAATATTAGCTAGGTGTATATCTTACACCTCAATATTAGCTAGGTGTATATCTTACACCTCAATATTAGCTAGGTGTATATCTTACACCTCAATATTAGCTAGGTGTATATCTTACACCTCAATATTAGCTAGGTGTATATCTTACACCTCAATATTAGCTAGGTGTATATCTTACACCTCAATATTAGCTAGGTGTATATCTTACACCTCAATATTAGCTAGGTGTATATCTTACACCTCAATATTAGCTAGGTGTATATCTTACACCTCAATATAAGCTAGGTGTATATCTTACACCTCGATATTAGCTAGGTGTATATCTTACACCTCGATATTAGCTAGGTGTATATCTTACACCTCAATATAAGCTAGGTGTATATCTTACACCTCAATATTAGCTAGGTGTATATCTTACACCTCAATATTAGCTAGGTGTATATAGGTCACTATGTATATCTCACACCTCAATATAAGCCATGACTTATATCTTACACCTCAATATAAAACATGACGTATATATTACAGCTCAATATAAGTCATGACGTATATATTACACCTCAATATAAGCCATAACGTTTATCTTACACCTAAATATAAGCCATGACGTTTATCTTACACCTCAATATAAGCCATGACGTTTATCTTACACCTCAATATAAGTCATGACGTTTATCTTACACCTCAATATAAGTCATGACGTTTATCGTAAACCTCAATATAAGTCATGACGTTTATTTTACACCTCAATATAAGTCATGGCGTTTATCTTACACCTCAATATAAGCCATAACGTTTATCTTACACCTCAATATAAGTCATGACGTTGATCTTACACCTCAATATAAGCCATCACGTTTATCTTACACCTCAATATAAAACATGACGTATATATTACAGCTCAATATAAGTCATGACGTATCTCTTACACCTCAATAAAAGCCATAACGTTTATCTTACCCCTCAATATCAGTCATGACGTATCTCTTACACCTCAATATAAGTAATGACGTATCTATTACACCTCAATATAAGCCATCACGTTTATCTTACTCCTCAATATAAGTCATGACGTTGCTCTTACACCTCAATATAAGCCATGACGTATCTCTTACTACTCAATATAAGTAATGACGTATCTCTTACACCTCAATATAAGTCATGACGTTTATCTTACACCTTAATATAAGTCATGACGTTGATCTACCATTGCCGGTATTGACACGTCAGTCGTTATGAGAATGATCTGTCATTACATTACGATGATTTGTATTCAAAGTTTGATGGTTTGTAATTAAAATACAATGATTTGTTATTAAACTACGATAATTTGTAACTTAACTACGATTATTTGCAACTAAACTACGATTATTTGTAATTAAACTACGATGATTTGTCATTAAATTACGATGGTTTGTAATAAAAATACGATGATTTGTAACTAAACTACGATTATTTGTAATAAAAATACGATGATTTGTAACTAAACTACGATGATTTGTAACTAAACTACGATGATTTGTAACTAAACTACGGTTATTTGTAACTAAACTACGATTATTTGTAACTAAACTACGATTATTTGTAATTAAACTACGATGATTTGTAACTAAACTACGATTATTTGTAATTAAACTACGATGATTTGTAACTAAACTACGATTATTTGTAACTAAACTACGATTATTTGTAATTTGACTAATTGATTGGTGACACCTATGAATGCCACATGTATGTATGCATTTACAATGTGCAGGCAATTATTGATACTAAAACCATGATTTTTTTTTAATATAATTAACAGTTTGTAGAGAGCCTGAAGTATATCCTGTTTTATTTATCTGCAAAATTGGTTTCTCTGGACTTTTGCCTGAAACCCAGTTACTAAAATATAAGTGTAAATAGCAATGTTTAGTGCTATAGTAGATCCGTGTTTTAATATAAACACCACTTTAATACGTTATCGACAAGGAAATCTAAAATATACTATGTTGGGGAGGTAACATTTCTCCGAAGTGAAAGCTAACAAAGCATCCTTTATGTAAAATCAATCGAATGTATAACTATGCACTTTCGTATGTATTGAACAAGACACCAGACAAAATGTAATAATAGGTTTGTTTGCCGATATGTTCAATTCTAGAGGTATTTATATTGTCAATATACATTAATTCAATATAAAAAGTATTTGAAAGAAAAGCGTTCAGTTTCAAAAACGAACCGAGATTACAGATAATTAAATTGTGTAGCATTACCTTTAATTCTAACGATTATTTGGATACGTTTGTCTTGACCAATGATGTTGAAGACGATTATGACCCGAATTCAACCTATGATATTTCAGCGTTGATTACAATTAGTAACCGGTTTAATTTCTCTTAGATTGGTGGTGACCTATTTACTTTCTTAAAATTTACGTGAAAGATGTGAAGAAGTGTTGTAAGGGCAACAACTGGTTCACCCGTTGGCAGTATAATGTGACCGGGCGGAATGCTGTGCTGGCATCAGATCCGCACTATCACAAGGAGGCAAGTACACCAACATACCCTGTCTCCGGCACACATACACACATGAACGATTACACAACACACATGGAGGCACGTCCTTGAATGACATTTGTTGTGAATGGTGTGTTAAACAAAATAAAACCAAACCAAACCGAACGTGACAGATAATGTAGCATGTCGGTTATGGTGTTTGGCAACACACTTTTTGTTTTGTGTTTTTTTCCTCATAAATATTTTGTGATATCTTTCATGCAGTTTTGGCGTTCACGTAATCCCCGTGTATTTGTATCTACTTGAAGTTCAGATTTAGTCCTTGTGTGTTGACGTTTTGATCATTTATCTCCGTTATCTTAAATTGATTATAATGTCTTTTGTCATAAACTTAGAAACTAGCCTACGGTCTATCCTACTGGGAAGGTGTCGCACCTGAAAGCTATTGATATAAGGTAAATGAAGGGATGGCCACACCCAGAATGATATCACTTTAGAAATATTACTCTAGATCTGTATGCAATTTAACACGGAAACGATGTAAATAGTTTGAATCTTAAGGTTGGAAGAAATGCGCGATTACTTACTATAAATCTCTTATGAAATTAAATGAAAATCTTAAATAAATAATTGAGTGACTGTGTCGTGTCAATATCACATACATAATTATGTTCTATTTTTTTTAAATTTAATTGGTTAATCCACATTCAGTGAAAATGTATTGACCTTTATTTCATGTCATTTTTATTGAATTTTAGAATTAAATGCATATCGAAATGTCGATGAACTTTGTGTAAACCTTTATCGATCAATGTCGGGTTGATTTTACGATCCATTTCCTTACACTCCAGTATCACTAAAGGGTTAATTTCACACGCCGTAGACTAAAACGTTTAGGAATTAATCCGATACGAAATCGATTCTTATTAATTTAACATTAAAATTATTTACATTTATATATTGACAGATGATAAAATTATTTCAGAAATATGTATTTTTTATTTGTTTATATATACATATATACATCAAAGGGTCGGTGACCGGTTGGGGACCGGTATTCATACTGACTACTGTAATATAGACCATTTAATATAGAAAATATGTCAAACGTAGTGTACGTTATTAAAAATGACCAAATCATAAGTTTGATACCACAGTTTCCATCAATTGAGACAAAACGATTTACAATGGAATCTGTTCGAGATATCATCCCTAAGCAATCATCTGTCTTAAGGGACCACCATTTATTTATCCGTAATGAGCAGTTTTTATTTTCTTATATTCTACTTAAAATCATCTTTGTTAATTCTTCGCTTTTAACTTTTTCATATTTGAGTCTTCCCTGGGGTAGTCTCAAAGTACTGTCAGTTCGGTCACATGCCTCTCCACCTATGTCGCAAACCTTTGTAGTGTTAAATATTGTGACTGATGGCTTAACTTGCTAAGAAAGAACAAATTCTTTACCTCCTTCTGAAAAACATAAAAGTGTATAAAGAATATACAAATGATACCAAACGCGGCTCAATAATAAGGTAACGTGCATACATGATTGTGAACGTAGAAGAACTGCGTTATTATAATATAATGTTATAATTAAAAATAAACATTATTTAACAAAAAATACACCATCTTATGTGTGGAATTAATAGAATGTAGGATAGGAGTTGCCTACACCTAGCATTGATTCATACATGTTTAAGGGACAACTAGAACGTTCATTTACTGCTAGCAGATGTCAACAACTACACTATATATGTACAGCTGAACTAAACACCAATTTGCTTATTATTGGAACTATTGAATACCATCGTAATAAAAGTGTTTTCAACATAAATTGGGTACCCCCATTGCTCTTCCATATCAACATATACGTTTACTCACAGGAGTCGTTCACCTTAATAACTGTATGAAACAGTTTAACGCTAGATCGATACGTATGTGTGTTAAAAATGTCACATCAAAAAGATGAAAAAATATAGATATTGATTTTATCTTTTGATATGCTATAAATTATTTGACATGGATTAATGTATCACATACCCTGACATACCTTTTAGTAGGCTAGGGCAGTGGCCTCGGAACTGGATGATCTACAACTGCAAAAAAAAAGGCTGACCTTGACAGTGTTTCAACTCATTTATAGGAAACTCAGATACTTCAATTATTATCTTACTTTAATGTTTTAAAAAAGATGAGTTGATGAAAGACACCAAATTAGAGTTCAATTATATCATTAAAGTTATATTTAAACATAAATAATACATTGACTTATCCACAGAAACCTAGTTTTTTTTCTAAACGTAACAGGTATAACGATACCTTAACCGGTTCATCATACTTTGATCACTGTTGAGGTATTTCTTGGATGTGGGCATCCTTTTCTGACGTTCCACGTACTATCGCCGCAGATTAAAATGCATGTTACAACTACTATATACAGATATTTTAAATAAAAATTAAAATTAAAAAAAGACAAAATACGCATATTTCAAGTCGCAAAGTATCTTACCCCTACTATAGATATCCACAATGTTATTTCAGAGATGAATTGAACCTCTATGTACCAGTACTATGAATAGTACAGATCCAATGAAACGTCATGAGTCATTGTTTTGCACAATACGCCTTTTGTCCCCTGAATACTGTTTTTGTTGTCATCCCCGCGGTGTCGCTGATATAACTTTTTTTTACATTGCTTTAATTAATCTATTATGCATTGTTTCCAAGTTTTTGTAATTGTTTATTGAAAAAATGATATTAAAGAAAGAAAAAAAAATGGGTACCAGGAATTTAGTTTTAAAACACAGACAAATTACGATGGATTTAATATGCATGCAGTAAATTAAGAAATTAACGATATGTAAGCGTTTTGAGTCTATGTATTTGGTAGCTTATTATGTACATATGGAATTTACTTAGCATCTTATTGACGTAATTATACAGTATCTATCTATTTATTATTTGTCTTTTACAGATATTTTTTACATAGTGAAATCTTGTAATCTTGTAATCTTGTCGTGTGACTTAAAAGATGAACCTAACACACACACACGTGACTACACCTATAACATTTGATAAAAGATACAATGAGCTAAAAATAACTTACACAGCATCATACAGCTGTGTCGTCTTTCAGGGACTCATCGGTGATGTAAGGGACCAAAAAGGTGGCAATCCAAATAGTTTAAACTACTGTTGAAACAGAGGGACAGGTGCGTAATACCTATTAATTGTGAATTAAAGTAAGAGAGGGGTACTGGCTAATTAGATTAGATAATATTTAAAGTGTGTTTAGTATGTACCATACCACCACTCAAACGACATAACTGTGGCCATCAAGGCTACAGCAAACCTTGAGTATGTTAATAGCACACACATTTAAACGTTGTTTACAGTGTAAGTTCTCAGGATGATAGTCACGACGAAAGTTATAAGAATACCAATCAGCATCAATCATTAATCAAACTTAATCTTCATACAGACTGTCCAACAAGGAAACGCTGAAACGAGGATGTACTCTATTTAAGGCGCTTGTAATTATATATTTACTGATATATGAAATAGGATAACATATATTTTAAAGCTAATTTCATGTTGGTCGTTTACCTGTGCCATCAATCATATTTTACTCCTATGGTTTTGGTTGGTTTAAAATCGATTTGTTTCAATTATTCGTTTTAATGCACAACTACCCTTTCATTTTGACAAATCTAGTGTCCTTGACATTGCCTGCTAAAGTACGTTAACGCATCACCTTGATCACAATTTGAAAAATCATATCAACAAGAGATTTGAGAAAAGTGTTGAATATTAAAGTGCAGTTTTGACTTTTTCTAAGTGATCCTTTTTGAATTATTGACATATCGTTATGTTTATAACAAGGACACACAGCCATCCAATCATATACGATATTTCGTAAAAATGATAGATTCGAAAGATCTTTTGAACGATACTGCTTTACAAGTATTCATTATCACTTAATAATTTATCCTGACAAAATGGCGTTAAAAGTACTTTTATATTTACACTGACTATTATTTTTGATTTTTATTTCTGTAAAAAGTTTGACATTTACCATCTGAAGTCTTAACGTGACTCAGCTACCAATACATTACAGATGTTCAATATTGAAATGAAAAACAAATTCTGACTTACTGATAGGATTTAAATTTTAATATTAAATTAGCTGTTATAGTACATCAGCTCATCAGTTTGTCATGCCTATTGAAATCGATATCTTGATTTAAATTGACCACGAAGTAACATCTTCCTGGTTTCTGTTTATAGTTACCTTTAGTTGATATGTCAAGGCCCAGTTGTACAAATAGTGATAAGCGCAAATTTTATTTTTGTGTAACTTTAAAACAAAGCTATTAACAGATTAAAACTGACAGCAAATATTTCAGAAGAGTAAACTGCATGCAAAATTACAAGCTTTTATCTTGAATATTGACCAAATTATTAGAGGTTAAAATATGTCGTTAAACAATGATTAAGCTAATCAACTTTAGAACAACTGGGCCCAGATCGATGTGAGAATGCCAACAGAAAGTTACTGATATTATACCTATGTTGTTACACTGATAAATCACCTCATATCTGACGTAAGCATATCATCACTACTGTAGTATTGCGTTTTAATTGAACACATTTTGAATCAAGAAGACTTGTAAAGTTTAGAAAATATAATGCCGACTTGACAGCTTGAGCCTATGTAGAAGGCCTACATCAGATAGCTTACATAGGTATATTATTGTATGTGCAGCACTTACGCAGTGTAAGTTTATTGAACGAACTCTGTTAACATGGAAATCGACCAATAAGGTAAATACAATTCCATAATTATAGTCAGATTGGTATATCTCCAATTTTCTGTTTTTTACGATTGCCAAAACAACTATGGATTCCTGAATAACCATAATGATGGTCATGGAGCTACACTACTGGAAATATAGATACGGTGTACATAAAGGAATCCGATAGTAATCAATCTATCACGACAACCGTTCATCTGTCCGTTTGTAAATATAACAAAGAGAAATGAGTATATAATTCAGGAAATCAGTTTTACCTTATGTTAGTATTCTCCCATAACATGCACATAGATCATTTTGCATCCGTTTTGAAAAAGTCACCCATAGACCCAAATCTTTGTAAAAGTCATTTTAATAAATCTCATCCATTCTGAATAAAATACTTATCTTTTTTAATTTCAACAAATCACTGCACAAAATTCCCCATAACGCAATATATATCAAAAGCACATTTCAATAATGTATTTGTTTTCCTAAAAACATTGTTTTCATCGTTCCTATCATTATCCGGGTTTGTTTGTACTATATGACCTAATTAGCAACACCTTCAGGTTAAAACAAAGGTGTGTTTGATCCTTATACTGATGAAACAGAAGGGGCATCTTTATCGTATCAAATCAAGAAAAGTAAATTCACGCTTTCATCAAAATGAAACGTTTTACATTTACAACCAAAAGACATTAATATGTGGTGTACATATTAGAATAATAATTTATCATAACGTTTGTTTAAAAAAATACATATTGTAAATAACAATAGTTTGGACAACTCTCTGTCGACAAAATTTACAACACTGATGCATGAATCGTTATATATATAGGGATACAGGAATATCCCTGCTGTCAATCACTAACTTATCATCACACCTTTTTATGAGAGCATGGCCTTAGTATGCGGATATTCAACATATCTATATAGCTTACCTGTTTAGTTTACCTGTATGACGAACTCCACGTCTGTATTTATTCCAGGTCAAAACCGAGTGCGTCAGGATCGTATCCGCATTGTACCTGTTAAAACAGACAACATACCTAGACAAGTTCACATTCTGTGTGGCACACTACACCGGACGAGATGCAAACGCAAAGACGACACTGCAGACTAAATATATATATTTAAAGTAGGGAACCAAACCGACACATTTGTAACGATGAATGTGTATCACTTCATTCTATTTTTTCTTCTACACGAGTGCCATTCCCATTTTGCAGGTAAGTGGTTTATTACATGTTCCTTTTCATTACATTATTTGTGTTATAGGTGTTCGTTTAACTTCCATGGAACTCATAATTACAAACTTTGTCGTTGATGGTTTTTTTAAATTTCATAATTAATTTTCTTAATATGAATGATAGTATAGTTAAACAGTTTTACAACGGTCGTTGGACTTTACGACCGTACAAACGGTCCGTGATTATAAGCATATTTCTCAACGTGATAAAACACTCCACGTGCACTAACGGTATTAACGCATGTGGCTGTATGGTCTGTAGTTTATATGTCTACCCGACTGCCGCACCTCATAGCTCCTTTATAGGGAATGATATCACTTAAATTGTATTATCATTTATCATTTATACTTTTCAATTAATAGCAGGTGTCAAGTAATCATTTTTTTACCTCAGTCATCATCAATTGTTTCTCATGTCTCATGTTCTCGGGTTAGATAGCCAAGGCAAATAGGTTAAAGCTGAAATACTGTATTACTGAAATGTGTTTTACGATCTGATCCAGATGGTGTTGAAAGGACCCTTAAAACATGGAATATACTATTTATTTACGGTGTTTTAACGTAACGTTTAGCAAACGATTGATTGTATCTATAATTTGGACTATGTTTATATTTTACAGAGAGTTCACTAGTTCAGAGGATTGATGGCTGGTACAATAATTTTGCTCATATAAACTGGGGCGGAGCAGGTAATATATGCCATATGTATATAAATATAATCTAAAACGGCAGGCTATCAGTACGTTGAAATTGTACCCGCTGTAAAATGTCAAGCATTACTTTTCAATCTGATTTTTAAATGAAAAAACACACAAACACAAATTAGCAAACGGCCATATATAAATATAACTTCCGAGTATACACATTATTATTACTTACAGAATACAAACACGTAAAAATAAAGTATCCGAGATAATAGCATGTTATTGAACTATGTCACAACTTGTATTTCATTAAGGGGAGCCCCTCATTCACAACATAACAACAGCGTATACCGACTTCACGTACAAGGTTCCCAGTAACGGTCTTCCAAGTGCCAGAGTAATCAGCAATACATTGTTTAGACAGAATATGTCTCTAGACTCCGGGGGTTCGTTCTTAAACAGATCAGCACTCTTCGCATTCTTTGGTAAGTATTAACTCTTCATGTCACTCCGTGTATTTATTATCTTAATACTAGCAACGACATGCACTGTGCCTTTTTCTGATATCGTCTGAAAGAGGGATCTAAAATTATAATATACCCTCTTGCTACTACAAATATGATACATATACGAAAAATAAAACATGGATGATATTGAGAATAATACACCTTAAAATCACATTACTTACTGTTTTTGTCAAATGTCTTATAGCATACATTCACGTTCAATCTATTTTTGTATAGATATACAAATCATAACAAGGGAACTTAACTTGAGAAACATTCAGATTTGATAAGATAATACGGAATAAATGAAAAATATCCCAAACCCTCGTTGTTGTTTATTTTAACAAAGCGTTGATTTTACAGGTCAGTTGGTAGACTTTGAACTCACGGATGTAGACGATACGACGTGTCCAGCTGAGCTCTTGTCAATCCCTGTACCAAGGTGTGACCCGGATTACGATCCACAATGTTCCGGCACTATGTCTATGCCATATGAAAGAGCAGCATATGATAAAAACAGTGGTCAGACACCTAATTCACCTCGTCAACAGGTAAAATATACTAACTGTGGGCAGACACCTAATTCACTTCTTCAACAGGTAAAATATACTAACTGTGGGCAGATCCTGGACTCTTCCCTTTGATACTAAATATTCACTTATAGAGGAGAGTCCCTTAACACTAGCCGTAAACATGTCAATTTATTTACACTGGACATACCCCTAACTCTACCCGTCAATAGTTAAGATTTATATAGAAAAGATTTTTTTTACGTTTAGATTTACTTACAGAAGTAATGAAGATTTATTTACAGACCCCTTAGCGTATCTGTCAAAAGTAAAGATTTTCTGACAATGAATAGACACTTCCGTCGAAAGGGAAGAATTACTTTCCGAGGACAGACCCTTAACTCTTCCCGTCAACCGAATCGATAAACGTGGATATACCCTATCACCATGAATGGATAAGATTTATTTATAATGGGGGTTACTCTAACTCTGTTTTATTTTACAGTTAGCACTGTAATTAAACATATATTTATATATTGATAATTGTTCAACCATAACATTCAGGTTATCCCTTAATACGATATATGTTCATATGATGTTTTAGAAAGGAAACCAAAATGTTAGTTAATATTGAAAACTGAACGGTATGGTCTGCATTTAATTTAGAGCGAACTGATTTTAAACGGTTGTTCGTGCTATTGTGTTTCGTATTTTCTGTTTGCTGAATCGGGGATATGCTATCTTCTGTATTTTTGTATTGTTAATCACATTATCGATACTTACATCAGTCGACTTTGACGTCATAATAATAATAATTGAATTATATATAACGTCCAGAATGCTTCTGCATTTAGCTTTTTTATTACAATGACATTTTCCACTTAACAGAAAACTCTCCTGAAGAGGTAAATGCATAGCGAAAATGTCTATATTAAAATATCAACTACACACAAAAAATGTTAAAATTCAATCAGTAGTCAGTTAAAACTATAACAGAACAATTGTTTTCATTGCAGTTGAACGCAGCCACCAGCTATATAGACGCCGGGTTTGTATACGGTACCAATACGGTCCGGGCTGCTTTTCTTCGTGAGGACAAAACAGCGTATCTAGCATCAGGTGACAAGTGGAGAAAATATCCGGAAATGAATGATATTGGAGTACCGTACGATGCGTATCCATCTGTATCCCATAAAATAGCTAATCCGCTTAAACTATGGAGTGAGTAATGTGATTCTTTTCATTTATATAAACATTTCCTAACACTTTGAGATATTTTTTGTGAGCAGGTCTAAAATATATACGTGTATTCTACTGATTGTCATCTGGTGAAATTTGGTCTTAATTGCTGTGAGTCATGCTCCGTTTGGAATATTGAAGTAACAGAATCAAATATACATTTTTTACCGTTAGAAAACATAGTATTTGGTACTTTGATTTTTATGCATAATTTTGAAACAAAACTACGGTAAATATTAGAACATTATAAATATTCGATGAGGGATATTTGCAATTTTGTCCGTAACAGCAATTAATCTTATAATTACATGTAAATATCTGTTCAATAATCAACATTATTTGATCTATATATGTAACATTTTAATCAAATTACGCAAACTTACCTCTTTTCAGAGTTGGGTGATAAACACGTCCATGAGAACCCTGCAGTTCTCTCCCTTGGCGTTTTATTCTATAGATGGCATAACTACCTTGCCAAAAAATTTATCCATGAAGATCAAGAAAATCTTTCACAAGCTGATCTTTTTGCTAAATCTAGAAAATGGGTTATTGCCAGTCTACAGGTAAGCTAAATCTTCCTAAATATCTTGTCGTGTCATATTTTAAAGTTAACCCAGCATTCATAGAAACGAAAATTCATGATTTACGCAATAAAACATTACCGTCAATAAAATCAAACTCATTTATTACTGGCTTAGCATTCAGATGCAGTCAGGAAAATTCCTGTAATTTAACATTTAAGTGTTGAGAAGCGTTACCCTAGTTTCGTTTGATTAAATATTTAACGGGTGATAACGACGAGAACGTGAACCCCAATACGTTCACAAACATGGAAATTGACGTTTACCTTATGTATATGAACACGTAAAGGTTGCATTATTATATGAAACTATATAAATTTGTTAGTATGTTTTCTTTCTATTTACACTGTAAGATGTACTCGTGAATGTACATTCTCCTTGTACAGTGGGATGAATGTATTAAAGGTACAAATGATCTTGCAGTAATACGTCTTTCAAAACTCATTTCACTCGTCATCTTGTGTTTTTATGTATAATTTTTCAGAATATCATTGTCTATGAATGGTTACCGAAGCTAATGAAAACGAAATTACCGCCATACCAAGGTGAATATATAGAGCATGATACATCCTAACAGATAAAAAAAACCAAAACATTTTCCCCCATAGTATAGTGTATTACGTAGAGTCAATAAAAATGCTAGCTTAATTTCTGACGTCAGATCCTATTTAATTTCAACTTAGATATAAACAAAAAGTATACACGAAGCCCATGATCAATTATAACAATTTAAAACTATATATTGGAAGACTGATTTAGTAATGATGCGCATCTATCATGTATTCTAGGCTACAAGTCGTCCACAGAACCGGGTATAACAGCGGTGTTTGATGCTTTAGCGCTTAGATATATTATGACCTTGATACCTGCTGGAATTCATCAACGGTAATTATTTAATTTACAAATGTATATATCGCCCTATATAATTTTATTTATTTACTTTTGGTTGGATTTAATCTCATCTGACCTTCATTCTTTACCTAAACTGTGTAGTGTGAATACTGTCTGTTTTGTTTTCTTTTTTTAAGTTTTAATGATTTGCTACATTAAAAAAAAAAAGGTTCAAGCATAAACAACAATATTTACTTTTCAGGTAAAGTTGTTTTATATAAATAACGCTGCAGCAGAGAAACACAAAAGACGTCTTTCATAACACAAACAGAAATTCAAGTAATACTAAACAGCGAAACGATATATATAAGAGGTCACATAACAACATGAACCATTGAGATATTTTAAAGGAAACACCTTCCTATCGTAACAATCAATAATTTGTTTTACAGGAGAGTGGGCAGCTGTGATCACATCGACTCCCATTTGGGCCCGAAAGCTCTACGACTGTGTAATACCTACTTTGAATCCCAGGTTTGTTTTTAAAACATGCTACAGTAAATACAATGCTGTTTGGAGAAAATTTGATACATTTTAATAATGGACTTGTTATTTTGTATCGTATATTTTATTGTTTTATGTATCACATGCTTTAAAAAGCATGAATGAAATAGGTTTTAAGCGTATAAAAAACCGCTCGTTGTGTATTCAATGATAAATGATATAAACGAATTGTCCAGGCCATTAAAGATATAAATGCATGCAAGAGTGTCATAAAAAACGTTGATATAAATCAATTATTGCTTTGTTTTTGAACATTATAGAACATCCTTCTTGAACGTGAGGATGGCATAGAGGAAACTTTACTCGGTCTTGCGAATCAGTTAAGCGAGCGAGAAGACATTCAAATCGTGGAAGATATCCAAAGTAAGGTTTTGCATTTTTTCTATATGATTTAACTATATTATTATTAGCAAGACTTTTTGGGGCATCTGCATTCATTTCGTAACGGACTAGTCGACTACACAGGTTAATAGATAATTTATTTTAATTATATTTTTCTCCCGTTGTTTTACATTTTGATATGGAGATATAATTTCTTTAACTAAAAGCACTGCGTTATTATGTAAACAATAATACTACATAACTTATACAGGATGTCATTTATTGCAAACAGACAAGCATACATGTATCATAGCAATATATTGTTACAGATAAATAGATATTCCACATTAACTGTTGGAAATAAATATCATTGTCACCCTGATACTTATAATTTAAAGAAATAACAATGTGCTGTTTTTTGTTCATACATAGAAAATATACGATAACATTTCTTTCTTATAGGTAAATGGTTCGGTCCCCTGCATTATTCGCGACAAGACCACGTTGCACAAACAATTATGAGAGGACGAGACTACGGTCTACCTGACTATAACACCGTCAGGAAGGAAATTGGAATGAGACAAATCACAGAATGGGGCGAAATCAATCCCGCACTAAATAGAACGAATCCCGAAGTAAATACATCCTCCTCATTGTTTTCATCCTTATTAAACGTGTATGCTATTGATTAGTTTGATATGTAGGAACCCCATTTCTCATGTGTATAAATATAAGATTGAGGGATTAAAGAGCGTATTGTTCGTTACGCTGATGGTCATATCAATAAACTATTACTTTGCTTTAAGCATCGACAAATAGAAAATTTATTTTGATATTAAAAATAATCGGGTCGTTGCTGATATATGAACATATTGAATGTGACATCAATTCGAATGATTAAAATGGTACATTCTATATAACAGGTATTCGAGTCGTTGATGAAGTTATATGGCGACGTGAATATGATCGATCCTTTCGTTGGCGGTATGTTGGAGACAACATCAGAGGGACCAGGAGAGCTATTCACAGCCATTCTTGCAGACCAGTTCACCCGGATCAGGGCTGGAGACCGTTTTTGGTTCGAAAATAAAGACTCAATGTAAGGCACTGTAATTTTGTATTTGTTCAGTGACAATGAAATACTAAAAGTCCTCTAAATGTTATTAATTTAGATAACGAGTAGAGAAGAGAATGTCGTTTCTACGGAAGCCGATAATAAAAAATATTTTATACTGAAACTTTCTTTTATTCCAATAAAATCTGTTACTGCTATGATTAACTCAATGAATTAGTAAAGGCATTGTTGATTATGTTTCTCAAAAGAAAATTCAAAACATAATCAAATGAAAGTGGGCATTATCTATGGTTGTGATCTTACAATATCATGGATATCATTATGCTCATTGTGACCACAGAAAAACTACTATAGGAATAGACGGCTATATTTCAAATATAAAATAAACCTAAAACTTGTTTTGAAGTGTATAATGTTCTGAAAAAGATTTTGCTGAAAAAGATTTTATAATCTTTATACATTCCTCTTTGTTTATTTACATATAGGCTATTCACAACTGCCGAAATAGCAGAGATAAGGAACATAACACTTCATGACGTCATCGTTAAGTCAACACAAATTGCAAAAGATGATTTACAGGAGGACGTGTTCACTGTAAATGGTACGTATCATTTTATGCTCTTTTTAAGATTTCAGGATTTAGAGTCCAGTGTTCATTTTAAGTGTTTCATGTTTTCTTTTAAAAGTATTGATATTATTGTTGATTGTTTTTTCTGAAAATACACAGATATATATTTGTATATATATGTAGCAATTAATGGAGCTACTGCTTCCTGTTTACACGGTCATATAACAATATCTACGCTTTATTTTATCTACGATGACTGTTTAGAGTGATGTGTACGTTCAACACTGATAATAACCGGTTATGGATAATTTCCCTTGCTATATTACAGCCTCCGCCTGTCCAGCTGTGTATGTAGATGTTGGTATGATGGAACCTTGTACAGGACACAAAGGATACGACTATTTTGCCGGGAGTGAAATCAGTTTTATCATCATATGGGCATGCTTTGGATTAATACCGCTAAGTAGGTGTTTTGAAGTGAGAAATAAATACGAAAGTATATATGAAAGTGACATCCATCCCCCTGTTTTTATAAATGTATCCTATCACAATCTAGTTTTGCCCCCTATCCTTGTTTTGAATTTGATTGTTGGACATTCTACTTTCTGAATGACGGTGGGATATGTGTATAGTATGTATATACATGTGTATGTAAAGTTATTTTTACAAGTTAGCTCACACACATCTTTTGTAAGAAGGACATTGCTATTATTAGGCTATTAATTAATGAACTGTGTTATACATGACATATAAGTATATACATGTGTATGTAAAGTTATTTTGACAAGTTAGCTCACACATATTTTTTGTAAGAAGGACATTGCTATTATTAGGCTATTAATCAATGAACTGATTTATACATGACATATAAGTATATACATGTGTACGTTTTCCAATAATTTGATTATATTGATATGAAACGTGTACCTTTGGTAATGTCAGGTTAGAACCGACATCAGCATAAACAGGATATAAAGTAAACAGTAAAGTGTTGTATCTTTTAAGTATGCGTACTGTCGGCCTATATTGCCGCAAGATGTCGAACCTGGAGACACAATAAACATGTAAGACGCCAACAGATGAACAGGCAGGCGACTAACAGAGACGCGGAGTCTCGCTCAAAAGGTAGGCCATATTGTGTATTCATTTTCGCATGTGAATCACAATCCGGATTGATGCAATATTAATTTACCAAGTTGTATGCAATTTAGTAAGAATATAAGCGTACGGAATGCGATAATTTGTATGAATAGAATGTGTATTAACATATCGTATTTATTTACATATTAACTTATTGAATTGTCTTTTTGTGTTTATTAAGTTACTTGTTATCAATAAAATTCCTAAAGGGATATTACTCGCAGAAAAGAATTTTATTGATAATAAGTAACTTTTTTTTAATGTTTTTTTGTTTAAAAATACTATTTTACAAAGAAAAAAAAGCATATTGACCTACTTTAAATATACAACCGTGACTCTGATCATTCGACTAATTCCTGAGTCGAAGGAGTACATTCTATCTAATACCATATTAAACTCCTATTTGTATATATTGTCTCAGAATCTACTATGATATGGTGTTGTACTAACGTATTCTATATCTGTTAGAGTTGCAGTCGTTTAACGCCTTGGAATGGCTAGGGGAAAAGGTGTCCACACGTCCAGTGGTTATCATCCTTAAGCCAAAATGCACAGTAGAGTTGACCAGCAATCGTGGCACTCGACTTCGGACTCTAGGTCTCTGCCATTCATCTGATATGGAAATCTACAATAGTACAAACAAGGGGAGGACAACTCTGATGATCAAAGTTCCAAAGGAGTATGATATGGTAAAATCGCTTTACTGTGCTGTATTTCAGCTGATATTTAAAGACAATAAAAAGACATATGCATGTTTTTTATCACTATTTTGAAAGTACTTGAAAACGTCGCTAGATATACACTTTATAAATTAAAAACAGTGCAATAAACATCTACGTACTATTTTGCATGTACTCGTAGGACTATTATAATTGAAAGATCAATACATGTATATTTAACAGGCTATTGTTGATAAAGATAACGCAATGTTTGTTCCTTTCATGAATATAAATTAGTGCGAAATGTCTTTTAAAAGAATTAGTATTCGCAAAAATGATATATCTGGTTGCATATATTAAATGTCCATCAACTACCATAAGGACAATTTGAGGTTATATGCTTACATTTGTATCTCGTACCATTTTCAGTGTTTGCAATTCCCATCCTATGCACAGCGTGATTTGTTTGAGAATGCTCTCTGCTCCTTGTTGGAGAAAAACAGTCGACAAGCCATCATTCACGAGGTCAAATTAAAGCTTATCCACAACAATACCTTCACACAAATCAAGAGGAACGCAGTATTGGAGAAATTCTTCAAAACTGTTTTCTCAGAGGTGATTGCTCTAATTATACATATAAAATTGTTATCAAACTTAAATCACATGATATGGAAAATTTATACAAAGTGCCAACAGCAAAGGATTAATTCAATGCAAGAGGGCATTTAATTGATCAATAATATTTAATTGAAATTTTGGTTTCGATTCGTTTTTCTTTGTAACTTACATCATCCTTATCATGATGAAGAGAAAGAATAAGATATATTTACATTTCAATGATGGAATAACCTTTGACATAAATTAATAATATTGCACTCTATATTACATTTGGGTAGAAAATATAGAAAACATCCTTCCTCCTTTTAACCATTATTAGGCTTTCCAAATGGATTATGACCCAGACTTAGAAGACAGTGAAGGCGAGTCTACCCAAACGACAGCAGAAATATTGGAAATTGAACTATCAAAGGTATACTTCAAAAAACATTCTTTAAACTTTACTGTGGATTTCTCAAAAGTACTTTACTTAGGTCTTTTGGAGATTTTTCCTGTACGGCGATTCAAGACAGTGCATATGTCTAATGAAGTTAAAACTAAGGACTGACCTCAACAATCGTGCAATTGTCAATTCAACCCTGCATAATCTCTCCTGTACTAATAAGTGTTTCTAAGACGTAACGCGATTAACAAAAATCGACACGGCTTTATAATATAACGAAACACACAATTTAAAACACAGACACAAATACTAGTATCACATATTTAAAGATGGGTAGGCTGGGTGTCTGTATAGGAATTAGTATGCTAAGGAACTCATTTATTTGTTTATTATGTCAGAAACACTGTAATAGAGTGTGATAGAAGTAAGGGACATCATTCCTTCATTAATGTGTTGTGTTCATAATTTTTTCATACCGTCAATTCTTCTATAACTATCCTTATGACATATAGAATCGATGAAGCCAGAACTTCCTATTTAAAAGATACAGTTATACACAACAATCACTTTCATTACATCACCTCTAAATACCCTTTTATTTGAGACAACTTATTTTTATATTTCTTTATTTTTCACCAGGAAGAATTTGCGCACGCCTTAGGTATCAAACCAAAGTCGGACTTTGTTGAGAACATGTTCAGTCTATTGGACTCTGACAGAAACGGGTACATTTCCTACAGGAATTTCCTTACTGCAGTAGTTCTTTTTTCAAAAGGTAGGCGGAATTTATATGGTATACATATTAAGTGTAATTATTTCAAATTAACAAGCCATAATGCAACGTCTGTTTGATTTATCTCTAGCAAATAAAAATAAGAGTGATTACTATCATATAAGTTGGGACCCACAATCAATTATACTGTCTCACCATTCAGAAATTACTTTTGGGGGATGCACTGGCTTTTCCCTTAACCAAAATGTCCTGAAATCCAGCTGTTTGAATGGAGATTACTGAGAAAATTTAGTCTGCAATACATCTATTCTATTCTCTATGTGATATTAGGACTTTTAAAAATCTATTAATCTAACATGTTCAAATCTCAAACGGACATTTTTTAACGGAAATTTTAGAACTTATTCACTGTGAGGGTTTGAAATTTTCATGTTGTTTATAATTAAACGTCTATTTTATTTATCTATATATCAACAATTCATTGTAACCGTATTCAATCCAAATTACCATTGAAGAAGATCTTGATATGTGTCTCCTACATTTTGTTTTAATTATGTTGTCATTATGTTACATTTCTCAAGTAGCTTTCTCAACAATACTTGCAGGGTAACACGAATATCTTCGAATTGTCCTTTTAACGAGATAAACAAGTTATATTGTTTTTTTGGAGAATAAATACTACCTTACTGAGATTCAAATCTCTGAAAGAGATTCATAAACAAACCTGTACAATATACTGTTAATGGATGACAATTTAGAGTTATGCTAATTAAACATCATAAAAGGAACACCATTTTAATATCAGTATGGTGTATGTCAGGAAGTGAATACACTATGTAATAATGAGTTAAAGTGTAGCTTATTAAGTACACACTTATTACAGGTTCCTGTCAAGACAAGTTACAACTGGTATTCCGCATGTTTGACACTGATTCTGCGGGTTCTTTGGACAAATCTGGGCTCATCAAAATGTTTAAGTAAGTGTTAATCGTCATTAACATAAATTTACATTTTGTATGTTTTGACGTATTGACGAAAGTGACATTTGTAGTTGTGTAACACAGGTGACCTCATCACATTGTGTATTGATACAATGTCAAACATTCATCTTAAAGATGAAATAAGTTAAAATATATTTAATGTGTATTATTAAAAAAAATTGGAAAATTTCAAATTCTTTTTTGTTTTGACGACATGCTGTTGCTACGACATAAACGCAAAATACAATGTAGAAATTAATGAGTTATATATAGACACTTTAGTCCGTTTTAGTGTTACCAAAATATTGTATTATCCGAAACCATATGAAGTTATGATATCCGACTGCATAATAATCATGTGTTATTGATACTTGACATACTACAAAATGTCTCTAAAACGTTCGTGTTGATATATAAAAGCTTTACAAGCTTTACAGCTACTGTTTCCTTACAATAAATGGTTCCAATGTCTTATTATTAAGCTCGGTGTTAGAAATGGCAAACAGCAACTTGGGGAAGGAGGAAGTCATCAGCTTGGTGGAATCTATGTGCAGTCAGAACGGCTTACAAGAGCAAACTAGTTTTAACTTCGACGACTTCTGTCAAATTCTCTCTCCTCAGATGGATAAAATCTGGAATGGAGGACTGGAATGGAGAGGTACATTTATTTATATGGCATTGTTTAGGTTTCCCATGGCGTCACTGTGTTGTTTAGGGCAATATTTGAGCCAATACAACTCTATAAAACCCCAGAGAAGGATATACCAATTGACTATAATACTCTATATGATGCAAGGACCAAATTGTAATGTTGTTTTCAGTTCCACAATTATATGGATGTGAGTTTATGTGGATCACAATAAAACCTTTACCATTTAATGTGTATACTGAATTATAACTGTTTGTTTTTATAAATACACAGTATGCCATTTGTGCACCCATCAGATTTAAATAATCTGGGAATATGTTATTGCAATTGTTCGACGTAGGGCGGAAAAATTGTTACCCGACCCCACAGGATCGACGTAAAAGGTATGTTATACACGTTTCTAGGAGAAATCTCATCTGTATAAATGTCTACTTCTTTCTGTTGAAATACATGTATTTGTTTCACTGTAAAAGAAAACCATGTGATTGATTTTACTTGGAAATGTCACATATTTGATCGAAAAGGAAATATATGTTTGTTTGCAATAAGTTTGTAAAATAACAAATTGGTACATCTAATAATAATGCATTTCTTAAATGGTATATATATCCCAATATTATTGGTACAGTACGTTTACTGATTCAATGAACATGATGTTTAAATATATTCTTAACATAATGAATATAATTGTTTGTGTCGCACACTTTATCAATTTTGACAAGTATATAATTGAATATATACATAAATAAAACTGTACTAGGCTTCTGCTCTTAAGTTTCGTTTACTGATTAGAAAGTGAGATATTTCGAGCATATGTGCAATGGTCATTTCTAGCACGGACACAAGAAGGAAGTCTTCCATTCCTTTGGACACCCGCCGGAAGAGCAGTGCTAGTATTGATGAGGTGTTGACAAAGACCCCCAGCAGTAACTCACTAATGGCCAACATCCCGACAGAACTCCGCACGCGCTTCGAGGCCACCAGGGAAAAGTACCATCCGCTCAAGGCTAAGATCAAGAATCTGAAACATTTTATAGAAAACAACAGACAGAATATTTTCTTCCTTGTATTGTTTTATGGTATATGCTGGGGACTATTTGCTGAACGATTCTATTGTAAGTAGTTCTTGAAGTGACGGTTTCATTGAGTTGGAAAATTACTTAAGATCGTTTTGATAAATTGTGATACGTGTGATTATTTAGCCTCAGCAGAAAAGGGGGGTATTGAATTATTTCAACTTTAAATATTCATTTAGTCCGATTGTTCGATTGACCAATCAGAGCGGTCACTGAGCCGTCTGTAAAATTAAAATTCGCCATATCTGTTCAGATTGAATTGATGCGATAGAACAAAATGAATGTTTTGTTGTATTGTTCCATTACAGTCTTAGTCATACACTTCTTGAACATTTTATCACGTTTGCTGGAGAAATAAATAAAAAGCATAAACCAAAAACATGATTCAATCCTACAGAAAAAAATGCTATCTCCCTTGCTCATGATAAACGACAATCCAAATCAGGCTTTGTGCAGTACTGTGAAAATTGGGTCAAACCTTGTTTGCATCATGTTAAAACAGATACAAAGTTCATTTTCAATCAGATATTTTCCATTTACCTTTTCAGACTACACTGTTGAGCGGGAGCACAGTGGACTGAGAGCTTTGATGAGTTATGGAATCAGCGTTACCAGAGGAGCAGCGGCCGGAATGTCCTTCACATTTTCGCTGTTGCTGTTGACAATGTGCCGAAACATGATCACATGGTTACGCGGCACATTCCTAAATTTGTATGTTCCATTTGATTCACACGTAGCATTCCACAAAGTCGTGGCATGGACAGCACTGTTCTTCACGGGTGAGTTTGATGAATGATTTACAGTGTATGTTTGTTCTCTAGCCTTGTTTCTATGTAGTCAGCATACTATGACCGTCATTCGGGTAGCTAATTATCTAAAGAACAGTTGTGTGAGACATAAAAGGGTGACGTGTGTTCATTTACTTTCCGCCTAGAAACTGTTCAGTTGTAATTTCTTGAAACACAAGTAAACTTGTCACATTACTAATAACTGTGTTGGTTCTGATATTTGAAAAATTCTATTTTTCTGTCAATTCCTTTCAATCAGTATTGTTCAAATCGATACAATTTCTGTAAAATAACACAAAAGTTTCGAGCTGTGTTTCATTGTATAATGGAGGAAGATCATTTATCTTTTTTGAGATTACTTTTCTTATTCATTTTTTTTTTTTTGTCAAAGGGATAATTTCCATCGAATTATATATAATAATACAATAATTATATGTAGTATTATGCTTCCTTCCACATTATTTTCTTGAATTGTGCTGAATGTATTTCCCCAGGATTTTTTTTTAAAGATTTAGAATGGTATCAATTAATGAAGTCGTGTATACTTGTCAAACGCCTAGTCAATCACTGATATTTAATCAAGTTTAAATTACAGATTTATTTTGCAAAGGAGATTGATATCTCAGTAACATAGCATATATCCTTGACAATAATACTGTGTTTTTTACAGGACTGCACGTCTTGGGCTATAGTTTCAATTTCTACCAACTCGCCACACAGCCAACCGGACATCTGTGTATCTTCGACTCCATCGTCCTTAGGTAGGGGAGATAACTGATATATGGAAGGTTTTATCTAACAAGCATCACTACTTTGGTTTTCATGATAGTTAACTTTCCTTTTATTAAGAGTAACATCATAGGCTCCCCTGGTTCTGGAATTAACATGCCACAGTTTATGTATCAAAATTGTTTGGGCATATCTTTCCTGTTGATTAATTAAATAATTAGCGATGGTTTTCTATCAGAGTATTCAAGCCGCACTTGAAAATTAAAGATGACGTAGTAATAAAATGCTTTTTTTGACTGGAAAACAAATCTCATCGCTGTGTCTTTGATTATAAGATTTTTTATTGGTTTATAAATTCTTAAAGAACAGCTTTCCTATTAATTATCTCCGACTTTAACAGACCTCGTGTTGTGACACTATGGCATTTTTTTCTGTTTGGTTTTTCCCAAATAAGCGATTTTTGGTGTGTGATTATCGATTATTTTTCCCCTTACAGAGCCGATTCACAAGTAGGATTCGTGTTCTGGTTGTTCGGAAATATGACAGGTAAGTTATAATGCTGAGATATACATAAAATACCATGTTTGTGTTTAGACACTCTCACTAGAATAAAAGTCTTGCATGTTTGGGAAGAAACTTTCTGATGTATTCCAAAGCATATTCTATGAAGTGACCACCAGAAAAATCCGGGCATTTCTTTTGTGTCTTCTGAAGATCATAACCCTTGGAATGTTTATCTTTTCTTTACTTTTTCACCTTTTTTCTTTTTCGTTTTCTCATCAACAAAACCTCATAATTGTATAATAGATGAGTTCAGAGGTCCTTGCACAAGACAAATTGACTAACATATAATGCCCTGTCGTTACCTGTAACAGGACAATGTGATATTGTTGTTGGTGGTGTATCATTAAGGTATGTCGCTCAATAAAGAAAAACATTTGATGTTCTTGAGTCCATTAATAAGTTTTCATAGGATATTCTATAAATTGAATTTAAAATAGACAATAGCAAAAGACAGAAATAAACTATAATTAAACTAGATAACGACTTTGGCCTATGTGATATATTAGAAATATTTGAGTTTGACTTCTAATAAAAACTAACTAACATTTTATGTGTTTTTCCGTGTAGGTTTTACCGGAGTTTTGTTAGTCATCCTCATCTGTATTATATACGTGTTCGCGACCCAGACAGCTAGACAATTGATCTTTAACGGATTTTGGTTGACTCACAAGTTAATCGCCGTTCTCTATATCCTCACTATCATTCATGGCGCCTCCCTCATCGTCCAGAAACCTTTCTTCTATGTATACTTCATCGTTCCTGCCATCTTGTTTACGATTGACAAGGTTGTCAGTCTGAGTCGGAAGAAAACGGAGATAACTGTGATGAATGCCGAAAAGCTAGATTCAGGTCAGTTCAAGTATAGTAAACACTGTACTAAAACACAGGAAAAATATCATTTAGTGCAATACATGTATAGATTAAAATATTATTTAGTGCAATACATGTATAGATTAAAAAATATTATTTTTCTCGTCAGAGATTCTGCATAACATGCTTAGTTCCAAAAGAATTATATCAAAGCCAAATACATGTTTAAACAAGTGAAAAGAAAAAGAGAGGAACCCTAGGATCAGTGCTTGGGCCTCATATTTTCAATGAAATATAGAAACTAGCACAATAGAGTTAAAAATACATAATCAATATGAATGGGTAATGCTCCAGTAGCTTCCACATAATAATAATGATCCACTTTTGCTGTTTCATAATAACAATAAATGTAAGTATATAATGAATGGGTAATATACATCCTTACCAGATATTACCTACCTGGAATTCAAGCGTCCATCGAAGTTTGAGTATAAATCTGGACAGTGGGTGAAAATTGCGTGTCTGTCGCAAGGCCGGAACGAGTATCATCCCTTTACACTGACGTCGGCCCCACACGAGGACACTCTCTCCTTACATATAAGGGCATTAGGGCCCTGGACGTGGAACATACGACAGACTTTCGACCCAGAGAATCTCAAAGACGGTCCATATCCGAAGGTAAAACACATGGGATATATATATATCCTATTTCATCTCGAATGACTAAATCAATATTGCTTCTGCGTGTAATGAGGTATCTCTTATATATTATATTTGTAATATCGCGATTTTTCCTCAATATATAGATAAAAAAAGTCGTTTTATTATTAATTTTACTAAAATTGCCATTATCTTAAATACATAATGTATTAATCATTTTTCATGTATTTAAATTTTATTTATTTATTTATGGTATATCTTGTATCTAAAGTACATTTTATATCTACAGAAGTTTTTGTAAGCATAGTACATTACACGTTTACAGTGTTTACTGGTTAATAGAATTTACGGTTTTATAGTACGGCATCTATATAGGTTACACTATTTATAATTCATTATGTGTTTAAAGTACGTCATATAGTTTATCTTTGTATCCATATTAAAATATGCAAGCCCATTAAATGAGATTATAATTTGTGTTAGTGTCTGCTAAGATTAAAGGTTCTAATTGTTAAAATTACAGAACGCTTTTTATTGATTGAACATTTGATTCAATCAATCAAGGTAGCACATTTTTTGTTGCGATTTTGATTGAAACTAAGATCAATCAACCTTTCAACCGAACAACTAATGAATCAATTATCAAATAACTAATCATTCAATCGAGCGGTCCGATATGTATTTTTGTTTCAGCTTTACCTGGACGGACCGTACGGGGCCGGCCAACAGGACTGGTACCAGTATGACGTGTCTGTACTGGTGGGGGCCGGGATAGGTGTGACACCATATGCCTCCATCCTCAAAGACTTTGTACACATGGCAATGATGAAGAATACCTACAGGATGAAATGCCAGAAGGTAGGTTATAAACTGTGAAACCAGAATTCCTCAGACACAGAAATTTCGGAATAATTGTACACCTGTCCGGATCGTTGGACTGAACATTAATTAAGTTCCCCTCTACATGTCTTTTAACGACAAGTCATGTTCAATATCATTTTTCCAATGACGGATTAATTCCATGCATGTTAACTCGGATATATTCAATTGTTCATTTATCTGAAAGTGACATGTCCTCCCCCTGACAGTTAATTACCATGTATGGTTATATTTTATTAATCGTACAGCCTGATTGTCGCCAAACTTTTACATATTTCTAACATCTTCGACTTGGCTGCGTTTTACTATATGGGTGATACATTTAGATTGTGCTGACTATCACCTTCTGTATCACAGCTGTACTTCGTTTGGGTGACTGCCAGTCAGCGACATTTTGAATGGCTCCTCGACATCATTCGGGAGGTGGAGGCTTTTGACAAGAAAGGCATCGTTTCCATTGATATCTTTATTACCAAGTTCTTCCAGAACTTTGATCTCCGGACGTCTATGCTGGTAAGGTCAATTTTATAACTTTCAGGATACATATTGACTTCTCTTAACATAACATGTGTAATGTGGAAATAATTGTATCCAGGCATTACATCTTTATTCATAGAGATTTAAACTGTCTCTGTTAAATCCGAAAACCTTTTTCTTATGATGAAAGATATAGGTCCCGAAAGCATTTAACTCGAAGATATGTCAGTATAGTATGCGTTTCCTTGAACTGTTTCTGTTGCGACCAGAGCACTGTCCTTATCACTGGTGTACATGTAGGCCCATCGACGCTAATCTAAAGTAAAGTAATTTTTAACACGATGCAGTATTGCCATACATTAATAAATGATGTAAAAGTTTATAAAGATATGTGCAATGTGTTTAAGGATAACATACGTATGATTAATTTACAGTACATTTGCGAGGAACATTTTCAAAAGTTGTCCGGAGGCTGCAGCGTGTTCACCGGACTAAAGGCCAACACCCATTTTGGACGACCAAAGTTAAACGAGATGTTCGAAGCTGTACAAAAGGCTCACCCTATGGTAAGTCAATCTTTTCTTGGGTTTTTGAAATGCATCTAGGAATTGGGATGGGGATGAAAGTTTAGAACGGATCTATTCTCTATTAAGTAGTGTTAAGTTTTCTGAAAGAAAATATTTAGAAATTCGAATTTGAAACAAGTTATTGCCAAAGTCGGTAACTGTATCAGCGCCTGTCGCATGATTTTGTTAAAGTAGGAGTGTCATTGTTTATGTGATATTTCAATGGAAGTTTTATAGCTTGAAGCTGATATTTTTCAATTTCAATAAATTTTATTGTCAAAGGACAAATGGATTGGGCAGCAGGCATAGCCTATTTAAGCCCTTTCCAAACATAGTAACAGACAGTGGTACAAGCATAGACATAGAACACATACAAACACATATAAACAAGTTGGTATTATCAAATTAATAATCAAATTAGGGGAAACAACTACTAATACTCATTTTTATTATAATTGAATCTAATGGTTTGAATTCTAACCTTTTATTTTGATATTGAAAAGACATAAAATATATACCGGTATATACATATTATGAAGAGAAAAGAAAAATAGTTTGTTGATGGAGCTGCATGTATAAACATTTGATGGGATTAAATTACCGCACCCAACAGATACAGGCCAAAAAGTCCATTGTATCACACAAGGCCATCCACTGATGAGTTTGGAAATTCAATCCCACCAAATAGTTTAATTTATGCATATTAAACACAGGTTAGATATATAATTAACATGTTGTAAAGCTTTATATTCTTATTTATGTAGTTGTTTCCCAATATTTTTTAATAAAATAGTATAACTGGTCTTCTGAACCCCAGCCCCCCTCACTAACAATATTTAAAAATAAACAATGAAGACAAATAGGAAATATTAATATTAATATTCATGTACCATTTCTGGAAATCAGAAGAATTACATTGAGAAAAAATAAAATGTAAATAAATAAAGTGTAAATAAATAAAATGTAAAATTTCATTCAAAATTGAAGTTAAATGTCCTGAATCTTCTAGAACTTAAAATGTAATTGGATATAGATAGGAGAATATGTTTATTTTCATTTTCATCACATCTCTCACAACCATTTAGCATGACATCTAATGATAAATGGTTGTGAGTTTCATGGAATATATTCTGAAAAAGTAGAATACGATCTTCAGTGTATTTGATACAATCATGGAAGTAATGAGATGCTGTTTCAAATCTAGAACCACAAGAACATGCAGAGGACTCAGTAAGATAATCTTTCTGACGGTCATTATTTAGGTTACTGGCCTCATTTCTCAACTGACAGAGAATAATATTAGTTTCCCTATTTCCTAAAAACTTAAAGACATCAGTTGTTCTTGTGTTTGAATTTGGAATAGGTGTTATTAACTTTTTGAACTGATAGGCGGAACGAATATTTTGAAGGTCTGAAGCGATATTATTTATTTCATTAAACATGGATGGAAAAAAGCTATTAGAATAGTTAACAGTTCGACAAAGAGGAGGATCAAATATTCTAACTGATCTAAGGGGATATCTAGCTAGTGTGGGATCATGATAATGTGACTCAGTGATTTCTTTCAGATAATATGGAGTTTCATTATTCATAATCTTGTACATCAGCATCATTTTATGTTGTTTTCTCCTACTTTCAAGAGGAACCCAGCCTAATTCTTTGTACAAGATATTGTGGGGGGTGCCTCTACGCAGTCCTGTAATTATTCTTGCAGCCTCTAGCTGGACTGACTCTAAGAGATTTTTTAGATTTTGAGAACAATTATCCCAAACAACATCTGCATATTCTAGTATAGGTCTAATATATGATGTATACATTGTGGTTAATGACTGTCTGTCTAGTTTATGTTTCATCATCCTTAAAATATTAATTCTTTTGTATGCTTTTTGGTAAATATCATAAATGTGGTCATTCCACTTAGCATCATCACTGAATGTCAAGCCAAGATGTTTATGTGTTCGGCTGACAGTAACAGGTTCATCATAAAAATATACATTTGGGTGAAGCTGATATCGATCATATTGATTGATACATTGAGTTTTGTGTTGTTCCAGGTCCGGAAAGTGGGTGTGTTTAGTTGTGGACCCCCAGGAGTGACGAAGAGTGTGGAACAGGGCTGTATTGAGGCAAGCAACGGTACCAAGGCACAGTTTGAACACCACTTCGAGAACTTTTAAAATACACGACTTTCAAAGGATATGTTACACTTACGACTAAAAATGTATTTCAATGACTTCTTAAACAATTAGAACTGTAAGCAACAGTCCTGTGTCATTCCTCGTTTTTGTGGACTGTGTTTAGTATCTATAGTATACGACATTCTGCAGAGACCCCACTGCAAAACAAAACTATCCAGTCTGCAATACTAGTATGCACTTCACGTAACAGTGCTTACTATGACAACATATGCGGACATTATTGTTTGAAAAGTATTTCGTCTTTTATTCGAAATATTTTCATCAACCTAGAAGAGGACGTTGTGGTGAACAATAACTGATAAATTGATAATTGTGTGACCTGCACGGGTCAAATTATTTGCTATTCAATAAGATACTAAATATTATTATAATAAGGGGTTTGATATATTTGGTATTGGTTTGGTAATGATTGTTTAAATGGCACGATATTTTTATCTAGAACGATGATAATGTGAGGATGTGGATGTTTGTGTGTACTTTGTATGTATGTGTTTGTTGTAACTATAAAATGATGAGAAAATGTCCTCCTACCTTTCGTGCCTACACTATAAACAGAGTAGAAAACTATATTTAGTCTTAAGGTTACATGTATCACTGTCTCAGACTGTAAGTAATTATTGGAAACAGTTCTTCCGACATGACCATGACTACATGGATTCGAACCATAGACTTCAAATTGTGGACTATCATTCCAACCGATCCAGCTACCGGGTCAACGGGATTGATCTAGCACAAGTGTGTTGAGTTTTATTCAAAACGAAAATAAGGGGATTGGTTACCGAGTATAAAAAACAGTGCACTGGGACAGTGGTCCTTAACACTACTAATGGTAGTAAATTAGCACGAACGTGGACGGAAAATATGTGAACTTGACACTTTAATGTGCGTGTCGGGGAGGTAACGTGTGCTTGCTTCTTGGCGTTTAACAGGGCTTTGATATCACGTAGATTTAAGCCACAAATCGAAATTAACTTGATTTTTCCCTTGAGGAAAGATATCAACAGCGAATCTTGTGATTTTGACAAAATGCTTAATAGTTACTTTATTTACAAGAGTAGTACCATGAAGTTATAAAAAAATCTTCTTAAATCTATTTATGTGTTTTAAAGCCCATATCGTTGAAGCAAATAAACACTATCCTGAATAAGGAATTGTGTAGAATGATTGGTCTACTTGATCAAAAAGATTTGTAATATTTATTCTATTATTATAATCAGATTGTTTTGTATCAACTAACTACCATGTCTTTCTATATTGAGTTGTGAACAGGGCGTCAGGGAAATGTCGACAAGGCTTTTCAAAAGAAGCTTACGAAATTCCAGCTTCCAGTGTGGAGCATGTGTATTTTTAAAACGAAACTGCAACAATACAATGTACGTTAAGTTGACAATACCACTAATTATAACTGAACGAACTGACATATTTAACACAACACAGCAATATAAAGTTATGAAACTGTAGGTTGAGATTATAAATGTGGACGTTCGTAATTTGTTACATTAGTTAACTTCTCAGCTTGTATATTAAATCCTAGTTTGTTTAATTGTATGTTTGTTAACCAATATATATCGTACCTAATGGTAATTCACTTGGGATCCTTTATATCATAGGAATTATTCATACTTCGGGATTTTCCATCATCGGATTAGTCAAAGTCCCATAACTCTAGGGATTAGGCGAAAGAATTAACGATCTTTGCAAAATTTATATATGAAATTGGAAATTATTTCAAATTGTTTTCGTCTGTTTTTAAGAAAATATGATCCATAAAGCGATGCTAGATGAATTCGTTCATTCCTAAGTATGACGTCATAAAAATGTTTATGTAACGTTATTTGATTGTTGTCACATGATGCATGATATAGGAATCGCGAGATGCAAGACATATTTATCCTCTCCTTCATCTCTAGGTATTGAAGAAAATAAATTGTGGAACCACGATAAACTCGGAACAATTTCATTTCCGCTAACATCCAGATAGTTTTCAGGATAGTTGGACTCCAGATTTATCATCCAGATAGTTTTCGGGATAGTTGGACTCCAGATTTATCATCCAGATAGTTTTCGGTATAGTTGGACTCCAGATTTATCATCCAGATAGTTTCCGGGATAGTTGGACTCCAGATTTATCATCCAGATAGTTTCCGGGATAGTTGGACTCCAGATTTATCATCCAGCTAGTTTCCGGGATAGTTGGACTCCAGCCTTCAGGGGATTTACGCACCTGTCCTCCTTTTCAACAGTAGCTTATACAATTTAGATTTCCAGTGTTTGGCCCCAGGCATCACCGATGAGTCCTAGAAGGACGAAACAGCTGTATGGTGCAATGTTTCACTTTTGGCATGCTGAATTTATAACCTCAAGGTGCAGTCGCGTATGTGTCTATGTTATGTTCGTCTTTAACTATTAACATCGTTAATGATGTCATATTATTATTGCAAGATACATATGTTAATGTTATGTTTGAGAATGAATGTTTTCTTATTGTAAAACAGTGGTGTTAACGTGATAATGTTATAAGGTTGTGTTAGTGTTACTATTGTTGCTAGACTTCGCCTAACTAGATCATTGATATTCAGAGGTGTTAGTAATGATGTCTGACACCACGCGTTTTGTGGTCAGTACTGTAAAACTAATATCTTATATAATGTAGACTATAGAAAAAAGTAAAATGAAAAATACAAAGAAATTAGAGTGTTTTTTCTTTGCGTACTGTGAATTATTTAATTTCCGTGAAATATTAGTTGAAACACATTGAATTTTTTTCTTGTAAAGAAAGTTATATAATTTGAATTCGTGTGAAATCTTTTTATCAACATATACATGAATGCAAATCTGCGATATTATTCGATATATTCAAGAAAATGAATCCTGCTAAAGTGATTGATAGTATACTAATTAATACTTTGACAAATTCCGTGTTTGTTCACACAATATGAACTGGGAAAACGCTAAAGCATAAAGGAGGTAATGGGAATACAGAAAGACAACAAAAGAAAACAATAGAAAACTGCGAACAAATGAGACACAAAAACAAAACCAGAAAATGATATTATTCAATTATAGCCTTTGGCTGAGGTCGATACCTGGATTTATCAACCCGAGAAAAGATATATTGACGAGGACGCAGTCCGAGGTCGATATTTAATATTTAATATGATATTATTCAATTATAGCCTTTGGCTGAGGTCGATACCTGGATTTATCAACCCGAGAAAAGATATATTGACGAGGACGCAGTCCGAGGTCGATATTTTTTTCTCGGGTCGATAAATCTAGGTATTTCCCGAAGTTAAAGGCTACAATTGTTTTATTATTTTACAAAACAGAAATGTAAGCAATCTGAGAAAAACACAACAAAAATGCTTCGGAAGTGGGACGGTGCATTGTTTGGAGACACGTCATAATTCTTTTTTTTGGAAACACCCAGTCCTTTAACAAAAATCACGCAATATCGGTTTTACGATGGACACGTGATGCACTCCTGGCCAATCACTTGTCGGGAATAATATGAAAAATAATAAAAACTTATATGACTCATCAAAATACGGCAGGCGACACATCAGAACAAACATAGAAAGCAACATTAGTCAATGACATCACATCACAAAATTGAGACAGCGTGGCATATGAAGACACTAAAGATATCATGGTATGAAAAGAGAAAATATGGAAATGCGAAAACAAAAGAGAGAAACTAAAAGAATATAAGGTACAACATGGACTGAGGAAATAGCATAAAAACAGAGCCAACGTCAACCAAGGAGGCCCAAACTTAAAGGAGGATAACATGGATTATTACACCTCTACTTTATTTACTCTATACAAAAGTAATTGGTTAAATCGAATATATCCCCACTTTTGCCTGAGTGTTTAAGTCCTGTGTGTTAGTCTGGAAACTAAAACACACCTACACTCGGCTGTTTCCGCCGAGCCAATCAGGCGAGAGGTGGGAGGAGCTTGTTACCGAAATCGGCAGTGACGCGCGAGGTGGGCGCTTTCCTGCCGAACTCGGAAGCATTTGGCTCCATTGCCATCAAAAGGCAAAGTAGTTGGGACGTGAAGCTAAACAGCTTATGGTTTACAAATATTTTCTAACAAACAAACATAGAAAGCAACATTAGTCAATGACATCACATCACAAAATTGAGACAGCGTGGCATATGAAGACACTAAAGATATCATGGTATGAAAAGAGAAAATATGGTGGGAGGCTTATGGTTTACAAATATTTTCTAGCTAAAACTATCTCTCCAGTGTGTATCGGTATAATAAAACGGTTAAAGTAAGGGATTGAGGCATATAGCAAGTTTCTGGTGTCCCTTGACCATGCCTATTTCCCGAGGCGAAGCCTGGGGAAATAGGCATGGTTTTCGCCTCGGGAAATAGGCATGGTCAAGGGACACCAGAAACTTGCTATACCCCTCAACCCTATACTTTAACTGTATACTAACGAGACAAAAAAGGAGAATAACATGGACTAACGAGACAAAAAAAGGAGGGTAACATGGACTAAGGAGACAAAAAAAGGAGGGAAACATGGACTAACGAGACAAAAAAGGAGGGTAACATGGACCAACGAGACAAAAAAGGAGGGTAACATGGACTAAGGAGACAAAAAAAGGAGGGTAACATGGACTAACGAGACAAAAAAAGAAGGGTAACATGGACTAACGAGACAAAAAAAGGAGAGTAAAATGGACTAACCAGACAAAAAAAGGGAGGGTAACGTGGACTAACGGGACAAAAAAGGAGGGTAACATGGACTAACGGGACAAAAAAGGAGGGGAACATGGACTAACGAGACAAACAAAGGAGGGAAGCATGGACTAACGGGACAAAAAAAGGAGAGTAACATGGACTCAGGAGACAAAAAAGGAGGGTAACATGGACTAACGAGACAAAAAAAGGAGGGTAACATGGACTAACGGGACAAAAAAGGAGGGTAACATGGACTAACGAGACAAACAAAGGAGGGTAGCATGGACTAACGGGACAAAAAAAGGAGAGTAACATGGACTCAGGAGACAAAAAAGGAGGGTAACATGGACTAACGAGACAAAAAAATGAGATAACATGGACTAAGAAACACCAAAACAACAAGAAGAAACCATGGACAGTGGAAAAATTAAAACAACGAGGAAATAACATGGACTAAGAAAACCCAAAACAACGAGGAGATAACATGGACTTAAAAACACCAAAAACAACAAGAAGAAACCATGGACTAAGGAAAAATCAAAACAACGAGGAGATAACATGGACTAAGAAAACCCAAAACATCGAGGAGATAACATTGACTAAGAAAAATCAAAACAACGAAGGGATAACATGGACTTAAAAACACCAAAACAACGAGTAGATAACATGGACTAAGAAAACCCAAAACAACGAGGAAATAACATGGACCAAGAAAACCCAAAACATCGAAGAGATTACATGGACTAAGAAAAATCAAAACAACGAGGAAATAATATGGACTAAGAAAAACCAAAACAAGGAGGAGATAACATTGACTAAGAAAAATCAAAACAACGAGGGGATAACATGGAATTAAAAACACCAAAACAACGAGGAGATAACATGGACTAAGAAAACCCAAAACAACGAGGAAATAACATTGACTAAGAAAACCCAAACCATCGAAGAGATAACATGGACTAAGAACAATCAAAACAACGAGGAAATGATATGGACTAAGAAAAACCAAAACAAGGAGGAGATAACATGGACTAAGAAACACCAAAACAACGGTGAGATTTTTACAACAATTATGAAACAAGTTATTTCAACTTATATTAATCACTCTTGTTGGCTCGGATGTTAGCGCGTCTTATGGGGCCTTATTGTGGGAGGAAACCGGAGTACCCGGAAAAACCCCACGTGGTCGGGCAGGTGACCCGCTACCTTTTCAAGTCCGATTGGGGAATCGAACCCCGGCCTCCTTGGTGAAAAGGCAAGTGCGCTCTACACTGCACCACCCGACCACCCGCCTTGAATGGACAATGTACTTAATAATTTACAGTTTAAATTGTAAAATAATTTAAAAGCTTTCTACATAGAGTACATTTGTTAATGGTCGTTGTTATTCTCTGTTAAACGTTTAGCATTCAGGGCAACAACTGGTCAACCCACAGGTACTAGCCTCGTCTGTCAATACACATATGATATAAACAGACGAGGCTTGTACCTGTGGTTAACCCATTGTCAGTATAATGTAACCGCTGTATGCTGTGTTCCTTCGATATGGTATTTCAGTAAGTTAACACTAAAATATATAAATTCAGCATCAGATCCGCGCTATCGCAGGGAGGCAAATACACCAACATACCGTCTCCAGCACACAATAAAACCAAACAAAGAAAATTGTACTTATCCACTGTAATACAATAGAAGCACACAAATAAGAGATTCACAATTGTGGGTTCATATGAGATCTTTCCTTTGACGAGAAAGCATTACACATGATGATTTTTGGCTTAATTATAATTCCAAACTGCCTCATACTATCTGTATAATATATTATATTTCTTTAGTACATAAGATGTGTTATATCCTTTCTTAAATATCTTATTAATAAATATAAAGCTAGTATTCCATATGTTTTATCGTTTAGAAATATACAACGAGAAAATACGTTCATCATAAGCCTAAATCGACTTCAAAATTTCAAGGTGCTGTAAAAGTATTCGGTTGTTCTAGGTTAGGTTTTTGTATATACATCACATTCATCGGATTTTTTGGGAACAAATTGACATCTTTTCAACCGGATGAATATATAAAATATGATATATAAAACACGTTTTAATGAGAAACGGTACGAAGATATATATAGAACTCGTATGAAAATAATTTGAAGAAAAACTTGTCTTAAAAATTTGTAGATACTATAAATAATTAATATCGCTTTCCTGCATGATTTTATTTCTAAAAATGTAAACGATTTCTTCTAAAATAGTTTCGCCTCACTGCTCGGTGAATGTTAGTAGATTAGTACAACCACCCTTTTGAGCTAAGATAGCAGGAGTTAGTTCCCCTGGTATTGACAAAAACACGTTTTCGCCCCAGGGACTTATACATTCTCATTTAATTGTACTATTTTATCAGGTAGGTTCCATATAACGCAAGTTTGGCTAAGTGTCATAAAACTGTAATATTTAGTTTTATTTTATGAAATTGATTCATATTAATTGGAATAGGTATAATTAATAACTTGGAACCAAATGTGTTCCTACCCTAGGCTATTGAAACGTCAGTTACTTTTAGAACACATATATTTATAACACACTTATCGCTCAGGAAAAATACTGTGATAGAAACACAGGGATACGAAGAAATAAAATATATTATAAATGTGAAATGGTTTTCAGAGACCAAAACTTCTTCTGAAGAACGGACAGGCCTAGAGCCATGATATTTGGAGACCGACAAAGTTTCAGACCGAAAATGACCTTGACCCACTTTCAAGGTCACAGGGGTCAAATGTGTCAAACAGTTCAAACGACTTCTTCTGAAGAACTGAAAGGTATAGAACCTTCATATTTAGCTGGTTGTCTATTGGATAGAGTCTGACAAAGTTTGAGAATGAAAATGACCTTGACCTACTTTCAAGGTCACAGGGGTCAAATGTGTCAAACACTTCAAACGACTTCTTCTGAAGAACTGAAAGGTATAGAACCTTCATATTTGGCTGGTTGCCTATGGGATAGAGCCTGACCAAGTTTTAGAATGAAAATGACCTTGACTTTCTTTCAAGGTCACAGAGGTCAAATGTGTCACACACTTCAAACGACTTCTTCTGAAGAACTGAAAGATATAGAATCTGAATATTTGGCTGGTGGCTTCCTGGATAGAGCCCGACAAAGTTTGAGAATGAAAATGACCTTGACCTACTTTCAAGGTCACAGGGGGAAATATGTCAAACAACTTCTGAAGAAGAACCAAAAAGCATAGTTTATATAATAATATTTGGTTGGTAGTTTCAACAGATGGAGCCGACGAAGTTTGCCTAAATATTCAGGTGAGCGATACAGGCCTTCTGGGCCTCTTGTTTAATTGACACTATAATAGTGTATATTCTGTCAACTTTTATTCTTTGCTATATTAGCATTGTATGTATATTCCACTTCATAGTGTTTTAATCCCAACTCCTAAGTAATTCTTGTGTGATATACAAGTATTCATTCACTAGATATAGTAACTATGTCTTTTATTCACTTATTCTGAATACTACTTATCTGTGATCACATTTAATGCTTTTCATATATTAACACTATTTTTATATATTTATTGTTCCAAAAGGGTCCTATCCCGGGGTCCTTTGTAGGTAGGGGACTCCCAATCACTTAGAAGCCTGGGATATGGATACTTTCTTTTTCTGTGATTATTGTTACTGCTTTTATCCTTTTACTTGTAATATAATATGTTATTGTTATTTTACATATGTTTGTCGCAATAATGAATAGCTCTCAAGAGCTAATGTTCCTTGTTTACCTGTATGCGACGTTAAATAAAGTTTCTTGTATCTTGTATCTTGTACAATAGTTCTTGTGTGTTCACACAATGGCTAGCTTTAATTGGTTTATGACCGAGTGTACATTATGTAACTATATATATATATATATATATATGTAGTTAATTTAGAGCTGTACAGTTTCTTTAGTTTGGTTTGATATGCGTCATCTCTCTCTATATATATCTCCTAATCGCACAGCCACTCATCCAACCCTGGAAATGTATTCGATATCGATGTTTCTTCCAGTATTATATACCGATTCAGAGGTCACATACATTGTATGTGCCCGTACATGTAAAAGCAAACAACTTAACAATAAACAATTAATAGGTAAAACCGTCATCGATTTTTAAACGTTAGTATATTGTGGGTTTGTTTCATAATCCTGGGTCCAGTTTATTAAGGAATATGTATTAACATGTCATTAAAAGATTTTAAATATGTAAGGTTATATCTAACGTTAATAAGGTGTCAAAATATCGGTGTCATAACAGAACCACTTGCATGATAAAATTTCCATAAGCGATCACGTGATTTCTCATTCGCCGTGACGTCACATGCTGGAACAACATCTGTATCGGAATGACTTGACGTGTTGTTTTTATTCCTGGAGAAAAAGCATGGCAACAAAAATGAAGACTTTAAAAAACGTAACAAGGACTAAAAAAATTCTGGATCTGTATTCGCAGTATACTCCCAGGCCAGTGTCCATGAAATTATTTCTCGATTTCGGTAAGTAAGAAGGTTGTTGTTTACGTCCGTAATCGTGCTTGCGTGACTTGGCTCCTATCCGCAATGGAAACCCAGCCGCACACTGCATACTCAGCTGATCAACATTATTACACAGAGGAATATAACGTTTTGTTGCATAGTGCATTATCGTTGGTCTTATGAAACACACATAGGATATTTGTAAGTTATCTTCAAATATCAATAAACAGTGGATTTCTAAGGTGTGTTTGATTTGTTTTCCATTGGAGGTGTGTCAGTTATGCACCAATGAAAACATCCGTGATGAAAAACTTTAACAACAAAAACATCACCTGCTCAGATATTTTCTTATCCGTCCTAATGTTGATTATCTCACGATAGATATTACATAAAATAGAATTATGTACATGTTAACGATTAAAATATGCTGGTATCGCCTTTTTCCCCATGATTTGGTTTTGAGGGGGGTCAATTATTTATTGGGTATTTTATTGTGTGAACACACGGAAAAACACATTCGGTACAAAGGTTAAAATCTCGATTAGCAAAAGATACGGATATTACTTGTTTTGGTGTTTTCAGATCAAAGTTGTTACACATAGTTTTCTACATGGACATAACAACTCCAGATTCGTTTATTCAAGTTGGAATGATAGTTGAAGGTGAACTTGTCTGACGTGACAAACTAACCAGTGCCTGACAGGAAAACAACATCTCTGATGAATGCCATCATACACATTATCCATATTAGGCCTACAGTACTGGTTGAGAATTGGTCGGCAACCAGTATCCTCTGAAAAGCCCGAAATTCATATAAACTCAACCTCTCTCCGAAATGCGTTTAACATTAAGATTTTTTATGGCCAACAAAAAGGCTTTTGACAGATATGCGTCGTTTAGTCCATCACCAGTTTCGTTGAAAGATTTGTTGGAATTTGGTAAGTAGAATCTACTCCAGTGTATGCATGCAATGCCATTACAATACCAAAACTAAAACAACGTTACTGGGCAGTGTTGGGAAGGTGGTTATGTGTGACGTTTAGTTCTGATTCATGTCCCATCTAACATGTTGTTTAATTTACGCTCACAGAATAACCTGTTAGCCCTTAAAACCACACCCCTACTTTTACTTTTACCTACACTGATACTGAACTAAATTCACATGCATGTGCCCTCACAAGAACATGTTAAACAGTAATATTATATTATATTATTTTGCCATATAACGTTATATTCTAGTTAATATATATATATAATAAGATGAGGTATAGTGAAAGATAGTGCCGTTGCTGGGGCTCTAACCTGCAACCCTTGAATCTTCAGCCTTCAACTTCAATTAGAGTACTCATCAAAATCATCGCAGACATTTACTGATGAGGAAACTATTTACATGCACATTGTGAAATGGCAGTGTCCAAAATTTAAAAATGGTTAATTATATAAACCATAACATATTTATACTGTTCAGGTCACTGCTGGAATCTAGTAGGTAGGGTGTGTGGACCAGGGTTGGAGGGTCTGGATGTATGTTTTGAATGCCTCCAATGATGGTGATAGTACAACTGATTCAGGTAAAAGGTTCTTGCAGATTGGCGAAAGAATGAGTGTCGATAAACGTTATTTCGGCAATGGTATGGTACAAACTTCAAGCAGTGACTGTTTCTAGTTCCTCGTACTACTGCCAGAGGAGGTTGATATGCTGTTGGGACTGCTATAAATTGGTTGACTATACTTTGTGCATGAGTGTTGTGTCGGTCCAAACACGTCTTTGTTCTAAGGTGTTCCATTTCAGTTCATGTAACATAGATGTTACGCTGTCAGGTTTTTCTGGTTTGTTGTTAAAGAATCTTGCTGCGGTGCGTTGCACTTGCTCTATCTTAAGATCCGTTTTTGTTGTGTTTTCTGTTGTGGATTCCATTTTGGTGTTGCATACTCTAGCTTTGGTCTTACTAAGCTCTGATATGCTCTCTCCTTGACCTTTGGTGGCCAATGTTGAAGGTTACGCTTTAGGAATCCCAATACACTGGAGGCTTTCTTGCAGATGTTATCAATGTGTAGGTTGTACTTCAAGTTATCACCGAGTTCAACGCCTAGATATGGATGGTGATCTACTATCTCAAGTGGCTTCCCTTTCATGATGTAATTGAAGGCTCTCTTTCTTGTTGAAATTCCAAACTGCATGATGGCGCATTTCTTAACGTAAAACTCCATTTGCCAGTTGTTGCTCCAGTCTACTAGCGTGTTCAGGTCCTTCTGCAGTTGTTCATGGTCTTGTTGGTAAAGTACGGGTGTGTAGATGACTCGGTTGTCTGCGAATAATCTGATTGAAGAAGTGATGTTGTCTGCAATGTCGTTAATGAAGATAAGGAATAGTGTCCGCCCAAGCACAGTTCCCTGAGGGACCTCAGATGTTACGTATACTGGTGTTGTGCAAGATGTTGCATTGTCGACTACTACTTGTTGTTGCAGTCTTTCAAGAAGTTGTTAACCATCTCTGCATTGTTCCCTGTATCCCATAGTATTGAAGTTTCTTTGACAAACGTGTGTGTGGAACTTTGTCGAAGGCTTCAGGGTCCTATCTTGACGCGTTGGTAATGTGTTGACTTGATCCAGCCCATAGCAGTTCAGTATATCGATACTAGTTTATCACAGTGTGACTTATCTCTGATGCTCTACTGCTGAGCTAAACGGAAATTCCATACAGTTGCCGCTTGAAGCCAATCAATGCACAATTTTCTTTTACATGTATTTATGTTTGAGGATTTATTTATGTTTGAGGATTTAAATGATTTTTCAAACCCACCTGTTCAATGTGTTTATAATTGGCCATTGTATAAATATTGTTTGCAATGTTGTAATTAACACTGTTACATCAGATTCACATTGGCCTGCATGGACCATGCAATTAAATTAAGATACATTTATTGATTTCAATAGAAATGTTTCCCAATATGAGAGAAATCAGTCATGCAGTTTCACATGATTGACCAACTAAAAAAATGTAGTTATGATTGTGATCAATATGATTCAATTTAAAAAAACAAATTTGAGTCTTCCACATGCACTGATACTATTGAATCAGACTTAAGGATTGCAAGTCGTCCTTTAATCAGTCAGTATGTCACTTTTCTGGGCCACGTCTAATTAATTATTCTCGTCACTAACATCTGTAAAATTTCGTATTCCATTACCTTTTGGGGTGATGGATTAGATATCTTGCACAATTATATACAGAGTTATAGCCATTTGTTCACTGAATTACTTTGTTTGTGCTTATCTCATTTACACATCCTGTGATCTTCAGTAACAATTTTATAATGAGGGGCTGGGGCTGGCCTGCACTGAAGATGTGGGTGCCTGTAACTAGATGCCATGCTATCTGACCACACTTTCAGGTCCAAAGATAGTTTCAGAATCCAAAAGACTAAATTTCTAAGATCAATGTCACTGTTTCTAAAAATAGACCATGGAGGTATTATATGGTAAGGTATATGGTGGTGCCCTTACTGACCTGTCCGGTTTATTTTATGCAGGTTTCATCAGAAATACTTCATGCATGTAAAAGTTGTACAGATATACTTTATGTCCAGTTCATCTGGGATTTGAGACAAGGGTTAGTTAATCCCTAACAACTTGACATTCAAAATTGTCGATTTATTATATCCATGGGGAGATTACACATGTTCGGGGATGTAATATATCTTTTTTAAATGGCATCTTTTGAGTTATTTTATCAGATCATAGAAAAAAGGAATAGTTTAGCAAAATCTCTGGATGAAAATGCACAATTTTAGGGTCCAAACTCTCCTTAGTTGGCAAGTATGGACATTTGTTATTTGTCTTTTGTCTTTTGGATGTTTTTTTTATTTTATTTTAAGAAAGTTATATATGTACAATTAAAAATCATTTTGGCTTCAAAAATTGAATGGAATTGATATTTACCATTTTGACATAGGGAGGTAGATCAAGAGTTCAGTTCTATATTTGCTCCAGTTTTACAACTTATGTCAATTACAGATAATAAGACAAAGACACTCACACTAACACAAGGAAACACTCACACTAACTCGCAAAAATCCTCCTCGTCATCATCATCATCAAAGACACTTACACTAACTCACAAAAAGAGTACAGAAATCTAATTGGTGAAATGTGTTGAGAATCAATGCAAAAAACATGTACAAATGTCATACGTACATTATCACAGCTTATAAATGTAAACAAAAACATTTATATAATGTTGGTGGAGAAATTCATGTTATGTTGTTATTGTATATGTGCATGTGTTGTACCAAAACAAACTGGTTCTGCAGGAGAGATAAAACATCCCAGAGCTCTAAATTTTTACTATTTTTAGAACCATTGACGTCATTATGTACTGGTAAAGTTACTGAAGAGAAAATGTGTGTAGCTATATCCTAGCCAGCAATACTTGCAGCTCTACCTTAATTTTAATTGAAATCCCATATTTCAGCATTGGAGATTTTATCGTTTTCAGCTGCTGCCAATAAATAGCCTGGATGCTGTGTATAATTAGAAGATACAAAAAAATACAAAGATGTGTTGCAATTCTTTCATGTACAAAATCTGCTAACAATTTGCAACAATGCTTGCTGCTTATAATTTACATAATGTATACATATATATTTACATTTGCCCCCGCGCCGTCCCATTACAACAGTGTTAGAGGGCAAGTGTAATTATATAGGCTATAATTACAACTGCTCGACTATAATTACAACTGCCAGCTGTTTCAGGTGTAGGATATATGTAAACAAACAAAATGGCCGCCTGAAATGTATTTTGAGGCAGGGCAAATGGTTTTTGTAGGAATATGTCTTAAAAAAGAAAAATATGTAAATATAAAAAATACCTGGTTGTCTGGATGTAATTATTGTTGATATAATTACAAGTGGCCTCTGGCAAATCTAGCGGGTTTTATGGGATTTGCCAGAGGCCACTTGTAATTATATCAACAATAATTACATACAGACAACCAGTTATTGTTTAAATATACCTATTTGATATTTTGCAAATGTCAAAATAAAAAATAAAAAATCCTTCACACATAGTCTAACAATGCAAGTACCAAAGTTTTAAGTATCCTTTTCGTTGGGTAACACGTACATTTCATGAAGGCCAGCTATTTTAAAATAACAGAATTATTATTAGTCAGAATCAATTCAATTTGTTGATATTTAACTAAGATTGTACAAAAATGTTGATTCAAATATTTATTTATATTATAAAATCAATTTATTACATTTTTGGCCAGCGTTATATCAGAAATTATCAATTTGATGAAACTTCAGGCTTGAGTATAGTAAAGACATACAAAATGTTAGTGAAGATTTTACTTAAATTCAATTTCAGTGTTGGTCAATCAGAGCAGGCTATTTTCTAATGGTTGCATTTGTAACAGGAGAGGACATAGCCAGACTGGGATTGCAACCCAGGACCTCCAAACTTTAGACAGGTGCTCTGACCAATTGAGCTATCTTATTGCCAGCAGTTGACCCAGACCATTTCTGCTATATTCCTTCTTCCTTTTAGTCTTTGCCTCTGAAGACAATACTATATATATATATAACTGAGGTTTAGGTAGCCCCTTGCCAAGCAGATATATTATACACCCAGTACTTGAAATAAGGGTAATTGGTAGCAGCTACATGTAGGTCACATGCAACATTGTAACAGGACAGGACAAAATGTAAGGACAGACTGGAATTCAAACCAGAGGCCTCAGAACTCAAGACAGACACTCTTTCCACCTGAACAGCCTGGTTGCCAATGATCGGCCTTGTCCAGTTCTTCTACGTATATACACATTCAATGTGGAAGATGCTGATTTTTCTGTTCATATGCAGAAGAATCAATGGTAGAATAAGTGGTTATTTCTGATATCTTTTCTACATTAGTAATATGTAATTTACATTCACAAAAGTATTTTCTTAGTCACACAATACCATTTCATGTGACATCTTACCAGATTATGACAGAAAACGGTAGAGCTATGTTGAATAGCCTTTTCAAAATGGTGTGCTGGCTTACACAACAGATGTATGTAGACTAAAGGCTGCTAAACTGCTCTTTGACCATGAGTCCACTCGGTTTGGACCTGGAGTGCACTCCATTGTAGGACTCAAAGTTAAATTTGGTAGTGTACCAGGAATGCATGCCAAGTCTACCTGAAGTCCATATATCTTTTTAAATGGCAGTTCAACTGAGCAAAATGTATAGAGGTTTGCTCAAACATGTGTTTTAAGTTGCTGTTAATTTTTAAAAAAAACCTAGCATAAATGTATATGCTTTTGGAAACTTTTTCCGTTCACTTACAACTTAATGTCAGTATAGTTATGATAATTGCAGAATCTTTACAAAAAAAATAGACAACCAAAAATGTCTTCTTATATAATTAGTGTAAAAATGGAATGGGTCCTAATCCCAATTTGAACCCTGGACTTCCAATTGTTATACTGTCGCTTTTACAAACTTGGCTACCTGGTCAATGGTAGTACTAGTACTCTAGTACTCGAGCCCATTTGTGCTTAGCTATCTGGAAAAAAGTAAGGGGAGGTTACTCTATGTACAAAAACCTACAGTGGGATTCTCTACAAGTTTTTGCCTGCATTGCGAAAGGAACCGTAATAACAAAAAATATTTGGAATGTGTTATATGATGATAATAATAGTATTGCATGGTTGGTTATTAACTTGCTTACTGCAGCTTTAAAGGGGCATCACGGTGAAGTAACTTTTTTTTGTGTCTTTTTATCAAATACTACATAAACAATAACTAGCGCATGCGCATAGCACACCATTTCTTTGTAAACAAAATGACTGGCCGTGTGAAGTAAGTGAAAGAAAAGTGTTGTACCGTGTCAGCTACGAAGCGAAAAGTTGCCAAATGATCAAAAGATAGCGCAAGGAGTACGTTAGGGATTCATTATTGCAGGTGGGAAGTATTCAAAGGAGAAAATAACTGCCCTAGCAGTTAGTACGGTGCATGTATTCTTCCGGGGAATCGACGTTGTAAAAATGACGCATGCTGCCGATAACTACGGCTTCTGTTTCGGACAAAAAAGAAATGATTAAAGAAAAGTTGTCTCAACATAAAAAAGGGTCCATTTACAAGAATGCTTTAATCTATGTAAAGTATTGAAAAAATATAATTATTCTAAGTGTACACGTAGTGGTTTTGCCATACAGTTTATTGTGTGTGATGGCTAATATGACTTACTAAGTGTTAGCGTATTGGAGACAGTGAAAGTGGGAAAGAGAGTATACATGAATTTATATGCATGGTCTAGAAAACAAATTTGGTCAAAGACATTGAGTTGTACAATATCATAAAAGAATTCACAAACGTTTTTCTTTTTTATACGCGTGTAGTTTGTCATTGCATATATGAACTTTATGAAAACATTTGAAAAGGGATATTCGTCTCGTGAATATTCCATGGTTGAGGGAAGGTGTTTAGCCCCGTACCATCTGTACCGGTCATATTCCGGTAATAAATTCAATATATATTTATATACATCTACTTTATGTTTATGCCTATTGTCATTGTTGACATTTAATTGTAAATGTATGACAGGAGAAGGCTGTGATAAATTGTAAAAACTTGTGCTCCATTCCTTTTTCAATTTTAGTGGGAACAAATATGTTTAAAGCTAAATAAATTTAAATTCTGAATATTGGCAAGTGTGCAATTAACTTCGGATGATGAATAATTACTGTTCAATAAGTTTAAATACGGACTTAGAAATCATATTACTTGGTTTCATAGTGCGGTAAGAAGTTGCAGTTGCCTGACGGCCCCTCTCTGGGGGCCCCTTTGGAAACCGTTTCAGCTCGCTAAGACCACTTTTGTTTACTGCCTAGTCAGGTGACATTATTGGCGCTATTTTTAGCAGGGCTTTCCCGTTAAATTCAAGTGGTCAAACTGGACATTTGGAACGGACTATGAATATGGGGATAGCGAGGTAACATAAGTGGAAGTGCATACAATACATACATTCATTAAAAAAAATATGGCTCTTCATGTGATGTCCCTTTAATATATATATGTGTATATATATTTGATCAGGGTGATGTGGTCTTTGATTCATTTCCACATTGCATGAACTAGATATAGAGCCCCCGCTTCGTACATGATCCTCCAATTGCAACATTACATGAAAGTATACATAATTGAAAGATGCCATTCTGCCACTGTGTAGGAAAACATACATAGGTGTCACCTAAAAATACACCCCTTCTTGTACAATATTATTGTAGCTGCCACTAGGTAGCTGTAACTAAGTGCTCAGCCTCCCCTTTGGTTACTTGCGAATTGGGTACACAACAAATTGTGTTCAGTGCCCTTCAGACGCCCTATACACAGCATCATGTGCTAGATGTTGGACACAATGTAAGGTTGATGACCCTAGTGTGGCTACAACTGAGGACTGAGTCTAATATCCATAATAAACACATGTATATAATGGTGTCTGAATCGAATTAATCATCAGTGACACAATTATATAAAACAATTGATGCTGAATGACAGTCAGACATTTGACCAGTTGCCTCATTCACAATTATTTCTTAAAGGCTCCATCTACCACTGCATTTAACTATGCATAAGAAATGTTTTTTTCTGGCGTGACTTTAGCTTTGGTAAGTCATGTATGAAAAGCAAACCATTCCTTGTTAATACAAAGGAAAGTTTTGCCCAGTCAACTTCACCCTTCGCCCAGTGTAAATTTCACCATTCACATTTCATTACTGCCTGGTATCTTTAGTCATGTAAATATAAATCAGGCAAAACATAAACTGCAGTGAAAATTTCCCTCTGTTGATCAGTGGGCCTAAACTAGGATTTGAATCCCAGACCTCGGATTGTTTTACTGTCACTCTAACCAGTTGTGAGCTATACCTGGTTTACAGAAGGGTCCTGGCCCAGTTGTGCTAATCATCCAAATGAAATTTAGGGTATGTCAATCTCACAGTGGAATCATTTAGTGTTTTGTCTGCATTGGGACAGGGATCCTAAAATAGTTCCGACAATTATATGCTGGCAGTATCATACTATTTTCAATTATGGTTACTGCAGAGTGCTGTACATGTATTTATATCGTGTGAATTGTAGTTTAATTTCACATACAATAAACTAAAGGTGGAAAATGGGTTAAAAACACTGTCAGTCTTCAGATAACATTTTTGCATTCTTCTGACTCCTGGTTGAATTTAGAAGCTGGTAGATTTCCCTTAGTTGAAGTGAAAATTCCTTCCAAAGATCCGCAAACATATTTATAAATTAAAGATCATATCATGCTCTCTCTGACAATATTCATTTAGTTTTTACCAAGCCTTGTGTTGGACACCTGCTTTATAGCTTGCTGAATGAAACAGGTGTCCAACCTATTATCAGTGTTCCCAGCTAGCTATCCTAATTAACATTAGGTGTATATTATCAGTGTTCCCAGCTATCCTAATTAACATTAGGTGTATATTATCAGTGTTCCCAGCTATCATAATTAACATTAGGTGTATATTATCAGTGTTCCCAGCTATCCTAATTAACATTAGGTGTATATTATCAGTGTTCCCAGCTATCCTAATTAACATTAGGTGTATATTATCAGTGTTCCCAGCTATCCTAATTAACATTAGGTGTATATTATCAGTGTTCCCAGCTATCCTAATTAACATTAGGTGTATATTATCAGTGTTCCCAGCTATCATAATTAACATTAGGTGTATATTATCAGTGTTCCCAGCTATCCTAATTAACATTAGGTGTATATTATCAGTGTTCCCAGCTATCCTAATTAACATTAGGTGTATATTATCAGTGTTCCCAGCTATCCTAATTAACATTAGGTGTATATTATCAGTGTTCCCAGCTATCCTAATTAACATTAGGTGTATATTATCAGTGTTCCCAGCTATCCTAATTAACATTAGGTGTATATTATCAGTGTTCCCAGCTATCCTAATTAACATTAGGTGTATATTATCAGTGTTCCCAGCTATCCTAATTAACATTAGGTGGATATTATCAGTGTTCCCAGCTATCCTAATTAACATTAGGTGGATATTATCAGTGTTCCCAGCTATCATAATTAACATTAGGTGTATATTATCAGTGTTCCCAGCTATCATAATTAACATTAGGTGTATATTAGCACTGGTACATTGAAAGTGAGTAGAATTAGCAAGCTGCTGATTAAGTGTGAATTGGAGAGTTTACTTTCTAATATGCTTCACATTTGTAAAGGTCATTTTACTTAGAGAGAGGGTTGTAATCAAAAATGAGAAAACTAATTATCAAGTTAGTTACTGGAATTTACACATTCATTTTGCCAGATCGACTTGCATTTGTCTTATCATTTTATAGACATGGTCATCTGTTTCACTAAATTACATTTTTTAATTTGGTTTAATAATTTATGATAATAGCAGTCTACAATTATTTCTTTCATTGAAAAAAAGATAGACTGTAAAATTATTTTAAAGTGATGAGTGCAACTCTCTCTCGGGCTGAATTTTAGCCCCATCATCCATGGGACTTAGGTTTAAAAATACATTAATTTAAAAAAGGAAAACAAAAAAGTTTTCCAGTTGCTATACAACATATTCCTTTGCTTGGTAAAGAAACTCCTTAGTACATGTATGTAAAGCTATTTGTTCAGGAATTAGAACGTGACAATGACCTACGTATATAGTATACATATATCTCTGGAGGTTTTGTCTTTTCCCTTATTTACATAGTAAGGTTTGACTGCCACTACAAAGATTTTTCCAAGACCATTATGGCCCTAACCAGGCCTTCTGAAAATATCCCCTAAAAACACTTGAGGATATCAAATGGGGGTAGCTATAGGCGGGGTAGGGGGATCAGGTTTGTTGTTTTACTGGGAAAAGTAAAGTTTACTCATATTGTTTTTCTATTACACTGTATTAGAGGGTATAATATACACATGCATATTACCAACTTCATATTTTGTTTGTTTCAGAAGATAATTTTGAGTATGATGTGTACAATATTGTGATTAGAAATGTTAAAAGGAATTAAGTTTTCATATTTTGTGTTTTCTAATTAGTTTATACATGATGCTTATTAACATATTTATAGACAATGTGGGTTGCAATGATCTCGGATCAAAGAACTTCCTTCACTTGTTATTAAAGGGCAGAGTACTTAGAAGTAGTACAGGACAGGAAGTTGTGTCTACAATATGATGTACTCTGATCTCTCATAAAGGATAACTGAACTTTGTCTTACTTTGTAAATTACTCACTACACTGTTTCTCAAAAGGCGTCTGCTGATTTCTATGATGGGACAGCTTAATGATCATGAAAAATAAAGACCATAAGTGATACATTTATAATCATGTCAGCAGATCAGTTTTGGTCTTTATTAACTCATTCACCCCCTGAAGACACATTTGAACTCTTCCAATTCAAATGTTGGAATAGTTCATTATAAAATTTCAGGGGTGAATGAGTTATTCATGGCCTCAGTAAGAGGATGCTGGATTGCTGGGATCCTAATTATTTCCAACCTCAACTAGTCATTGTTGTTATATGTTCTGTATACATTTGTTATTTTCAAGTCTTGTCTCATAAGGACAAGTTGTCATTTTTCAGTGATTGTGTTTTTTAGCTCACCTAGCATTGGCCAATTAAAGGTCTGTTGTCTGTCTTTTTTCTTGAAACAACTTCTTCTGAATAACCAAAAGGCATAGGGTGGTGATATTTGGACAGTAGCATGCTGGGATGAAGGGATGCAAATTTTGTTTAACTTATGTTAGACTTATATTTTAATGACCAAGTACTTATATTTTGTCTGTAGCTTTATTTTAGTCCACCTTTAAGTTATAAGTGTGAGACTAATACCAGGTGAGCAATACAAGAATTACAAGTGTCTATGTATATGTTGTAGTTATATTAATGTAAAAAAAAGTCTTCAATGGTCAGTGTATACAAGTTAGTAAAGAAAATGTAAATCATCAAACATTTACCTTTTTTTTTTTATTACTGATTTTGACTATTGCAAGCTTAAGTGTTTAAGCTTATGTCCAGCTTTTAAATGGCTGACTGATCAAGATTCCTCTCTAAGTTATACATAGAGAAGTAGGTCAATGCACTTGGAGGAGATTGGGTTCACTTACGTACATGCAGTGTAAGTGTTAACATTCCCATAAACCTAATAATGGTACAAAAACACATCCATAAAATGTACAGGATAATCTTGTTAGCCTGATTTGGGATGTCCTAAGGGACACTAGTGACAAAATAATTAGGTGTTATGGGTCATACCATAAGTTTTCTTTTTCTGTTGACTTGGTTGTGGATACCCCAAGAGATGAGACAATGACCAAATGCATAGGTGATATGGGTCGTACCAGTAGTTTTGCATCTTTAGAGCATTATTGATTATAGGGCCTTGGTAGTACACACATTATACCAGGGTAACAACAATAAGTCTCCTTCTGGAACTACAGGTAGGAAATACTGTAAATTGGAATATATTTTTGCTGTGGTAATATTTTTACGTAATTTGCACGTTTTGCACAAGAGTAAAAAACAATGTCCAAGATTTTGCAAAAATGAACCTATGTAAAAAAAATCCTGACTTACAGTTGTATATATATCATGTCTTGTCCTTCATCTTCACTTTTGACCTGTAAAATTAAATATATATATAGTTTGTTGAGATTATGCTGTATAAACCTAGTACAGGAGGATGTTTCTGCACATTTTAAGTCGACATTTTTTCATCTTTCAGAACTTACACCAAGCAAAAGAAAAAAAAGTGTTATATATTTGTGGCCTTTTCTCATTATAGGAACCATTAATTTATGTCTCAATAACTTTTCTTTCTCTAATTAGAACTTTCAGTTACATGGTACAGATGTATCTGTTAAGTATAAAAATACTGCTGTATCAAGTAAGTATTCACGTGGCTGTGTATACATTTATTTTAACACCCTAAATCATGGTAAAGAGCAGTAATGATTATATAATTTTATGAAAACAAATCATACACAATTTGATTTGGTCCTCATGGAAGGCTAAGCACATGTCCTTATGATGTTTGAAGGAAATTGTGACAGCTGAAATTTTTCTTCAGGACACAATGCTTTGTTTTGCTTATGACTTTCTTTAAAAAAAATATCACGAGATGTACTGTACCAGTACTACAAATCATTGCATGTCTTGATTGATTGATTGGTTTTACGTCCACTTCACTACCGAGTAGTTCAGTTATATGTCATGTCATATTAGAGACCCCCTTAAATCGTATACAAGTTTTCCTGCCTTCTATACCACTTTGTCTCACCTAGCCACTGACCTCATTATCATTTTACTGTGTATCAACCCTGACCTTATAACGTTGACAGGCCGCTGTCACTGTAAAATTCAAATTTACCATGAACAGATGAACAAACAAAATATACCTGTACCTGGGTAATACTGCAGCGTTTTTGGAAGAAAAACAAATAAGCACATTTTCCTACATTTTTCAACCTTATTGAATTATGCTAAATACTCGAGATATATATTACTGTATATATACCTATTTTATAACATTTAATTTTAGTGTTTGATCAAATTATAAGATATTAATGTCTTAATAAATTTATGTACCAGCAATATTGTCAACAGAAACCTGATATACAGAAATTTCAATCAGCTCAACACTATCTAAAGTGCAAAAGGAACTTAAAATATGATAACCAGGAAATTATGTACATTTTCAGAATTTTTAGGTCACCTGAGACAAAGTCTCAAGTGACCTATTGCGATCGCCTTTTGTCCGTCGTCGTCTGTCGTCCGTCATCCGTCGTCCGTCGTGCGTCCGTAAACAATTTACATTTTCGACTTCTTCTCCAAAACCCCTGAACCAATTTCATTGAAATTTTGCAGGGACCTTCCATGGACAAAGGTCATCAAAAATAGTTGCCGGTTTAGTCCTAAGCCCCCAGGGGCCTGAGGGGCGGGGCCAAAAAGGGTCAAATTGACTAAAATTTCAAAAATCTTCTTCTCCAAAACCCCT
>NW_018407615.1:621398-634340 GCF_002113885.1 Mizuhopecten yessoensis
CTGGGGAGGGGGTAAACTTTACTATAGTTTACATAGGGAAATCACATTTTGGACTAACATTTGTTTAATTGCCATTGGAAGTAATTCAATTTGGGTTAGAATTATCAGTATTGGAAAGCAGTTTGATGGTATGCACATATCAGCCCTGACTGACCCCCAGGGGCTGATGGGTGGGGCCAAAAAGGGTTGAATTGACTGAAATTTCAAAAATCTTCTTCTCAAGACCAGATATGGTAGAATCAAATACTCTTCATAGATGGTAGGGTCTTAGGGTGCTTTACCAAAATTGTGAATTTCATGACCCTGGGGTCTCACGTTTACCCCTGGGGAAGGAGGGGGGGGGGCAAAATTTGTTATGGTTTATAATGGCAAATGATGCTTTGAATATTACATGTTGATAACTTGATTGGAATTATAACCCTAAGTTGTCAGTTTGATACTTTGTAAATTTTGAGCCATCCCTACCCCCAAGGGCTGTAGGGTGGGGCCCAATGGAGTCTGTGTGCTAAAATAAAATTTCTTCATTTTCGTTGTTTAGAATCAGAGGTGCTAGTTTCAAATACTTTTCAGTCTTAAATCTGCATGCTAGATATTGAATAAGGTGATTTTATTGTTTTTTGTCACTTTGAATAATATTTCTGTTCATGTTAAAAACAAAAATCAACTCTCTGTATAAATATATCAGGTGACCGTTAAGGCCCATGGGCCTCTTGTTTATTTGAAATCGTAACATTGTTGACCATTCAAGATGGGGAAAATATCATATGAAAAAAAGTTCAGTTTACAGGGCGAAAAGGCCTGGTTTAAGTTCACAAAAATTGATCTAGGATATGTTTATCCATGGTTTTTGAAAAAAAAAAATCAAAAATCTGATTTTGGGGAAAAGTTGTTGCTAAATCACTACTTCCTTTTCAAAATTCAAACTTTTGAAAACTCATCTTATTTCATTAATAAGAAACAAGATTTCTCACGCCAGGACCATATTTTTTCAATCAGTAAACCTTTGATGTTCGAGACAAATCCTTAAAGAATTAATATTGTCTGTTTGTAAATTGAAACTCCTTTTTGAGAAAAATACGAAGCAAAACACATTGAGATTAGGGTCTTTGTCACACCTATTTACAATGGGCATGCCCAGGAAAAACACTGCTACATGTAGGTCAGATCTGTGTGTGTGACGATTGGCTGGTGACTCAAAAAAATCTTCCATGGCCATGTTTACTATAAAGGCTGACCTACAAACAATAATGCAAGTTAAATATAGATTATTTAATCCAGACGCTCTAGATCTCCGTCCAGTGTATACACCTGGAGTGACTCGCTGTGAGTGTAATTTTGTCTATGTAAGTGGCATCATAACATAAGAAACCCTAACATTGATTGTGAAATATTATACAGTGTATCTGATATCAGCAACAAGTCTGATGCAGAGTCATTGGCACTGACTTAGGTACATGTGTTTTCTTTTGATACATACATTATATAAAAGGACAGCACACAGTTATAATTCATAGTGCTAATTAGATGGCAGAATGTGAAATCACTACATTGTACTAACAGTGTCTTACAGCGGTAATTGTAGTTACGTACATGTACAATAGATTTACTGGTTCTAATTGAAGGGACATCTAAACATATATAATATCATTTATGTAGCTATATACTGTATAATATTAGTTACCTACAATTACCAAAATTTGCATGTGAGTATATCTTTTGATAGAATATAAAGATTGCATATTAACATGAGGTCTTGTTCCACATAATTATAGAGTTATAACAGTTTTAGACATTTTGTTCATCATAAATCACTTAATTTGCCCTGTCATCTACATACATACAGTCCATGTGTACATCTGGGGATAGCAGTCACTAGTACTGTTTTATACTGAAACCATGTCTCATACTAGGACTCTTTGCTCCTTGTAAATCACTTGATACCACGCAAATCTTATATATACTTTGACAGCTACATTCAAACTTTTTGGGATGGCAGTGTCACACGTAGAAATCTCGTGCCCAACTCTTTGCAGAGTTATATGACTCAGAAATTTGATACCAGAGGTGGGGGACTATATATGAATTGCTTGCAATGTACTTTACCTCTCTGTATATTGTACCAATCACACAACATGGTATTTATTTCTTCAACCAAATGTGTAGTTTCACTGAAGTCACTTGTGTAGTCATATAATTATTTGTTTTTGTAACTTCATAGTGCTGTATGTCGCATATAATTATAGCTAAATAAGTTGGTGACTTATTAGTTTGTTTGAACCATGTATATATGCTATTTATAATATACACATGGTACATTCTGTACAATGCAAATATAATATGTTAAGCCAGCAATGTGTTGTAAATTTATCATGTTCAGTGCCTGAATCAATCCAGTTAATAATGTCCTGTTTTTTTTTTTTTATATTTGAGTTCTTAAAAAAAAACTATTTTTCAGTGGAGTTGGAGTTGATTCTGTATGCCTCACAGCTTCCATCAAGGTTAACCCCAGTAATTCCTGTAATGTACGAAATCGAATTTAGTTCCTCTATTATTGATGTAGTGACCCAGTTTGTTTTCTAATAAAGTTGATAACGGTTTAATAAATTAGCGAGCCATAAGCATTATGTAATTAGTTCAGTTGATCAATGTTAATTGTCACTTACAATGTGATATTCTCTATTTCTAATGCAGTCAGGTTTACAAGAATGCCCTTAAAACACTCCATGCACCAATTGTATACCTAAAAACATTGACATACATGTATAATATAATACATTCTATATATTTATGATATCTATATATATATATATATACAATATCTAAACCTTTGAACAAGTAAAATTTACTGCAAAGTGGACCTCAGGTTCTTGGTTAAAAATAATCATCCCATCCCCTGGAAAATATATATCAATATTTGGAAATTTTGCCTTCCCCTTTCATGAGAAAAGAATTGGTGAAAACTGAAATACTGCATAAACCATCTCAATCCAGGATCTCTCGCTAGTTAGGTTTAATGTGGTATATGGAACTGAGTGACAACTTCAATTTGCACATGCCTCAATTACTGATTACCAGGTAGATTTTGGTTTAGATTTTCCATGGCCAGGTCTGGTGGTTCCATATATATGCACCATGTCAAGTTTTCAATGTTTTTGGTGCCTTCTGTGATGTCTTGTCTTGTAAAGAGTTATCTCCTCCAAAGGAGAACTTCCCTGGTAGCTACGTATACTTAAGACAGTAAAAACACAGAAAGTGAATCATCATCATCATGAACTGATATAAGATAAAATACAGAGATCTTACCATCACCATTAATAACATGCACGTGTTTGATGTACCCGGTAAATAATAATGTATCGAAGGGGATGGGAAAAGTGCTTTTGTCCTCATTACCATAAAGTTGCCGTTTATTGATGTAAGGGGACCCCTGTTAAGAATTTGGGGATTAAACAGATCAGAATCTGCATCTGCTGTCCCCAATGCAACTTTTGGGACATCTTTCTTCGTACCAGGTACCTGTAAAGGATATCTCTCTTCGTACCAAGTACCTGTAAATGACATCTTTCTTCGTACCAGGTACCTGTAAATGATACCTTTCTTCGTACCAGGTACCTGTAAATGATACCATTCTTCGTACCAGGTACCTGTTAATGATATCTTTCTTCATACCAGGTACCTGTAAATGATATCTTTCTTCATACCAGGTACCGGTAAATGATATCTTTCTTCGTACCAGGTACCGGTAAATGATATCTTTCTTCGTACCAGGTACCTGTAAATGATATCTTTCTTCGTACCAGGTACCTGTAAATGTAATTCTTCCATTTCAGTTGTGTCTTCGGATCCCTATAGGCATCTATTTGTTCTGGTCTTGGTCGACTTAAGCTGTATAATAATTCTCATCTAGATCTGCTGCAAACCAGTAACAAAACAAATCACAAGATGCAGTCTTTAATGTTAACTACGTATAAATGTCCCTATGGATAGTGCAGCCTATGGAAATTTAAAATCCTATGTGCCACATGTAATTCTAGGCAGAGTACAGCTAATAGCCATGCTGAGAACCATCGTCTGACATTTTATCTTCAAATTGTTGAAGTTGGTCAGTACCATTTAGAAGTAGAAGTAGAAGAGAACCACAACTCATTATATTAATAAACCAAATGTTTGGTGAAGAGGATTCCCTAGTTATTTTATAGACTGGCGTATTATCAGTTATTTTATAGATCGGCGTATTATCAGTAATTTTATAGACTGGCATATTATCAGTCTATCTTTAATGTTATGGTTGTCACCATCATAAATAATTCCTTTAAAAGCATGAAAATTAGCAAAACCCAGCACTCAAGGGTGATACCTGCACTTGTATTGCTGATTCTGCATGCTATACTGACAAACTGATGTTGTCACACCTGTGATAGATGCCAATCATTCACCTGGTGGAAACACAGGTGCTTTGAGGCTTACAAACCATCCAAGGATCAGGATGCAGTAGAATGATCCAGATATTGGCTCCAGCTCTCTTTATTGATCCAGTAATGTCTGCGAATTTAACCAATGTGGATTTGTTTGATGCACAAGGATAGCTTAAGGATTATAGATACCTTACTGTATACCCGGTACTAGTTATTTGTGTAAGAGTAGTCTCCCTTTATTTACCAGGTTTTGGGGTAAGGGGCACATACCCTAATTTCAGTATACACTTTTTAAAATATGTGTATTTTTTTCAAGTATTTGGCCAAAAAACTGGAAGATTAATTCAAACAAATGTAAGTTATAGTCAAAAATCTAGGTACATGTAATGTGAAGGACTTAAGCTTTGATTTCCCATCCCATTATGATAAACTTTAGATAATGTGTCATATACCGATTTGTAAATTCACCCTGTGCTTATATATATATATATGATTAGGACTTCTTACCTTAAATTAGAGACAGGTCACTTAAGTATTCTTTTTCTCCTACCTACTAAACACATTTCACAAATATCAGGGCCCCTGCTTCTGGGGAAAAATATAATAATAGTGCTATATATACATAATGATAAACTTACTGTTTTACATATGTTAAAAAATACAAGTTTTTACTAGAGATTATGATATATTTATTCAATACATTTACTTTACAAGTGTATACTGTACAGGTACTGGTTCTTTCAGCACAGGGTGCATGGGTCAGTTTCTACTACACACGTATGTCAGATGATTGTACATACACAGGGTGCATGGGTCAGCTTCTACTACACACACGTATGTCAGATGAGTGTACATACACAGGGGGCATGGGTCAGTTTCTACTAAACACGTATGTCAGATGATTGTACATACACAGGGTGCATGGGTCAGTTTCTACTACACACACGTATACGTACAGTTGCACCTTAATTCACATTACACAACCAAGTCACGGCATCATCATTGATTAAATCCAATAAATAAATAATGAAGTTAAAAGAGTCCAATGATTTTATATTTGCTGTAAATGTAATGCCCTTCTGCTAAGAAAACTAGCAAAAGAATTTACTTTGAAATAATACAAATTAGTATTTCATTCCAATATGCATATATTTACCACTGTATGGTATTGCCACTATATATAACCCCAAGTTCAAGTGGCTTTCATATCTGTTATGAATGCCAAGACCCAGTTGTTGAGGTCATTATTGTGACAATGATAAGTGTATAGGTATATAGCTGTGTGTGCAGCACGTGTTTGGTATCTTGTTGGATTATATAGCAAGGTCATACCAGAATGTCAACACTGTAGGCCTTGTTACACTGCCCCATATCATAGGACACTGCCCCATATCATTGGACACTGCCTGGTTACAGACTCATGTTGTAAGATAAGATGTGCAAATGACCCTGAGACCTTAACGGTGGACAATATCTGATCGTGTTTAGACAGTCACGTTTCACTCACATTTTAACTCAAGTGCTGTTTTAATCATGCTCAATGGCAATTTCTAGGCTGACATTTGATTTGACATTATCAGGTTATCACAGCTATATAGGTCTTATCACTGGACGGTTATTTTTTGTGTGTAATTTCATGGGAACTGATCATGTGAACTTTGCAGCATGTAATTAATAATTATGGTACATGTACATATATGATGTAGGTAGTCTGAATTGAACCCTGTCAAAAGAATGCAATAGATTTCAGTAAATACATGTATGTACAGTCGAACCTCGTTATCTCGAACTTGTATAACTCGAAGACCCCGTTTAACTCGAAGTATCTCATCGGTCCCGGCCAAAACTCTTCTTAATCTTAGTAATAAAAACTCTGATAAATCGAACTCTGAAAACTCGAAAAACTTGGATATCCCGAAGTGAAACATCGGTCCCAACAACGTAAATCCTACATAAAAATATCTCCTACCTCGAAGTTTCTTAAGATTCACAAGTCTATCATATATTCTTTAATTATTTGGTACATATTTGACGCAGTGCTACGGTAAACATAGTTCTAAATGAGCAGCTTACGCGGTCATAATTACTTCGATTAAACTTTATGGCATTAAAATGTGTTTGACTGTAAAAATACTTTGTACAAATAAAGAAACAAACTTTCATCAAATGACAATATTGATTTACAACAATTAGTACCTGCTGCAGAGCCCTAAGGCACTTTTTCTAACCAGAAAATGGGTCACAGTGTGCGGTCATGCGTAAATAAGCTCCACAGTAAAAATCACAACCTAGGACTGGTTCGTTGGTTTATGTTTTTACAGGAGCTAGCTTGTATGGCACTGATAATTAATTGAGAAATAATAGGTACAATACGATAATTATTGTTGACTACGTCGTGTTGAGGAGATGTCAAGTGTCATTGGGGTCTATAAATGTGGATATTTTTCCTGATTAACTCATACCAATTTCGGAATGTCGAAATCAACTGAGCAATCCAACGTGTACGCTCCAATACAGTGATTTGTATAAAGACTTGCCCACTTTCATTTTCACATTGAAATTTCTATCAGCATAGCACCAGGTGGTCGGAGACAGAATGTGTGTTTATTGTAATATTAATTAATTAATGAATATGATAATGAATAAGTTGTTATTTTTTTAATTTTATATAGTTATCTTTTTGTCATTTATCGACTGTTCAAATACGTTGATTGTCAGAGAAATCAATGACATATATAGCCTCATGTTGGACCAAACACTTTACCAAGCTTTATGCCAACCATAGGAACTCGCTTAACTCAAATACTCGGATAACTCAATATTTCCCAACTATCCCGTCAACTTCGAGATAACGAGGTTCGACTGTATATATAAGTACAAACATTTCTGCGTGCTACCTAATTGCCTTATTTAATTTTTATTTTGACGCTAAAAACTTGGTTTCAAGTGCACTTTTTGGTGCACATGTAGTGAACAAGGTAGTGCACTAGATCTAAACAAAACATTGAAGTGCACTCCAGATCACTTCAGTGTTAACTCCAGTGCACTACAATGTTAACTCCAGTGCACTACAATGTTACCTCCAGTGCACTACGATGTTAACTCCAGTGCACTACAATGTTAACTCCAGTGTTCTACGATGTTAACTCCAGTGCACTACGATGTTAACTCCAGTGCACTACAATGTTAACTCCAGTGCACTACAATGTTAACTCCAGTGCACTACAATGTTAACTCCAGTGCACTACGATGTTAACTCCAGTGCACACCAATGTTAACTCCAGTGCACTACGATGTTAACTCCAGTGCACTACAATGTTAACTCTAGTGCACTACAATGTTAACTCCAGTGCACTACAGTGTTAACTCCAGTGCACTACAATGTTAACTCCAGTGCACTACGATGTTAACTCCAGATCACTACAATGTTAACTCCAGTGCCCAACATGTATGTACATGTATAATCCTAATTATTTCTCTGCAGTTTGTTTTTCTTTTTTTCGATACTTCATTTATCTTATTTGAACTTTGGAAGTAATGACAGAGTTATCTCTCTTTGTGATAACGATCTATAAGAAATTAAGCACATTCTGTTGAAACTATTCATATTTATTCTGTACTGTTGGTATCCACGGCCCTATGATCAGGAATGTGAGAGGAAGCTATAGCCTACGACATAAAGGTCTATTTTCTTTTATGCCAGATTGACTCTAGAGATTTGCAAGGTTTGAAAAATCAATTATAAAAAGACATAATTACAAATTTCCAATTATGACATTTTAATCCCATTTGTCATCAGGTCAAGATTGTTCATTAATTTGTAGAAGTTTATTTGTCATAAAACTGTTATTTTCAAAGCCAAACGACAATGAAACGTTATTTGTTTATTAAGGTTTCTTGTTATGAAACAATCTAATGATTGCAATATGATGTACATGTATACCTGTGGGGTAATTAGGTAAGATCTTTTCTCTTACCCTGGACAGGTGTATTCGCACATTTACTGGTGTGAGATTAAAAGAATCTCTTCTCTCACCCCCTTTGGTCATAATGTATTGTTGAAGTGACGTCATACCATTGCTAGGGTGAGACAAGGAAATCTCACACGGGTAAAAGTGCGGATACACCTGTCCATGGTAAGAGATTACCTTGTCTCACCCTAGGGTTGAGATGGAAGGATTCCCCTATTCATAACAATGGTTTGACGTCACTTCAACAATGCAATGACGTCACGTTAACAATCCATCAACGTCACGTCAACTCTGAATTTTAGCATGTAACATTATCATTACATTGTGTATATGATACACAAGCGGAGAACAGGGTAAGAGAAAAAGAATCATACACCCCCTTGTTGGTAAGATAGGGAAATCTCAACCCTCGGGGAAAGATTCTCAAGTTGCCAAACACTCGGCAAAGCCTCGTGTTTGGCAACTTAAGAATCTTCCCCCTCTGGTTGAGATTCCCCTATCTTATCCCCAAGGGGGTGAGAGATTCTATTTATCCACACTTCCAGTCATGGACAAATATTTCTGTCATATACGTATACCCTGGGGTAAAGATCAGGGAATTCCCCTTTTATAACCATGTATGATCATGACGTCACATCAACAATTCATTGACAAATTCACACCAACAATAGCAAATCACAGCAGATAACTCATTGAGTTTGCTGGAAAACTAGGCAATGAACACATAGGTGTTTCATTTAACCTGTCTACTCTTGTATTTGAGGTTGGAGAAAAAACAATCATTTTGCATTAATACATTTATAAGAAAGACAGAAAAATCTCCACCCTCAAGGTAAATTTCTGAAATGTCTGGCCCTCGACAAATCTTTGGCTAAGACATTTAAGAATCTTACTTCTTGGATGGAGATTTTGTGTCTTTCTCCCAAGGTGGGGAAAGATTATATTGATCTACATTTGGTCTTAATTTAAAGATGGATATGTTTATGAAACATGTGTTCAGGGAACTACAAAAAAAAGTGTTGATTTAAAAAAATAAAAACCTAGGTTAATGGTGTTGGTTATAAATATGTTGTGTATCTCGAAAATAAAGAAACCATCTTTTATTGTCATTGTAGGTTCAAAGACGGGAAATGAAGTGTCTTCGTATTTGTTCCTTCGCCATGAGCTACCTGTTAGGATGGCTAACATTATGATGGAGATCAGGCATCTTCCAAAAAATCTACAAATCATGCCCTCAGTCAGCCTTGTTAAAAGCTGGTAAGTTGCTGTAACCCAACCACACTCCCAAAAAATGGATCATTTTAGAAAGTTGATTGTCTTCCAGTTTCATGATTCTTCAAAATCATCCATTGCATTTATTTTCTGCCATCCTAAGGCTTGTACAAAGATGTTCTTTTATCCATATCCCTCACCTCCAACAAAGACTTACTGATCGTGTCCTCTACATCTGTATACCGGGTATATGTAATGTAATTATTTCTCCCCAAATCCAACATCAATTTCCTCATGTGTCAACTTCGTACAAGGCAATTAGGTAAGGTTATTGACCCCGCTCCCTACTCCCAAAGTGAGTGAAAAAGCACATGCCCTTCTACAAACTTAAACTAATCTGGTACAATGTAAATCTAACAGTGTATGTCCTTTTAAACTTGTATAACAGGGGTTTTCTATACCTTCCTAACAAAAGGTTTATCACAAAATAAAACTGTTAACACCAGTAATGCCAATAGGATTTGGAATCCAAATCCAACATCCCTGCAAATTTTTTCAGATTAATATATTTTATTGGAGGTAAGTTATGCAATCAAATTTTAGGACTGATCACAAAACCAAGACAGCTGACAGTCAACCATCTTGAATTAGATAGTTAAAGTTTGTTAGCTCCATTTCTCAGAACGTACCAGAGGGATGTTTCACAAATTTGATCTGTAGGTCCCCCTTAGTCCTTAGTGTTACATGTTAACTTTTGAGACTGATCAGAGGAACAAGATGACTGTCAGGCAAACTAATCAAACAGATAAGAGAAAAGAAGAGAAAAGATTGAACTGACTCATAGAACTATTTGAAGATGGTATGATGTCGGGCGCCAAGATCCCTCTGGGATCTCTTGTTAAGAAATGTTTAAAATCATTAAATTTTGAATTATCTGCTCCAGGTATGATCAGAGTTTTGAAGAGATATTAGACTTTGAAGACAAAAATGAAGCGGATGACAAGGTTCGATCAGAGTAAGTATCTGTATACCTGTAATCTCATATACCTTTAATTGCTTGTATATACCTGTACTATATTTACCTGTTCAGGTATACGTAATTCTTATAATCAGCCAGGCCAGTTCCAAGTACACAATCAATTTGAACATAGTATGGAGACATAAGAAGTGCGCCACAAATGTAATATACATCACTTATGTTTCATAACAAATTACTCATTTGTGAATGTACATGTATACATAGTAGATGATTTCAAACATTTAAATCAGATATTTCTGCGCATTTAATCAATGAAATTATGCCATTAAAATTTATTGCTCATTTTGCAATTATGAACAATTGGAAATATCTATTTAAAATGTATTTGGAAAGCGTAATTGGTATTAAAGTTGCATTTGAAAAACGTAACTGGTAATTAAACATTAACATATGTGATATTTAGAAAACTTGACTTAATATTCCATCATTCGCATCTTAAAAAGTTATTTTAATCAAATATTCAATTCAAAACATTGTGAGAATATTCATTTTGAAAGTGATAGTTGTTAAATAATATACTATTCTTGCTGAGCTCTCCTGTTTACATGTTATTTTGATCGTGAGACTTAGGCCTGCATACGTTCATGTGTCTAAGACCTAGACAAATTCAGTTCTTCAAAGTGCAAATACATGTATGATTGGACAAGAGTTTGACATATTTGGTTATATTCTATGGGAGCTCTGACTGAAGCAGTTATTGCGATCCCCAACCCTATGATTTCTTAGTTTTAATTCAAGGAATTCAGCTCTACTCTATGCGAGGTTTGAAAAATCAATTATAAAAAGACATAATTACAAATTTCCAATTATGACATTTTAATCCCATTTGTCATCAGGTTAAGATTGTTCATTAATTTGTGACAGTGAAACGTTATATGTTTATTAAGGTTTCCTGTAATGGAACGATCTATAATGATTGCAATATGTATACCTGTGGGGTAATTAGGTAAGATCTGTTACCTAATTATAAATACAAAAATGTAGTAGTTGCTGAAGTGAATATATTGTACAACTGGATAATTTAAATGCTTTTAAACATACCGGTACTACAGATCATGGGTGAAAGCCCAGGGGTTATATTCCTGAAAGCATTTCATGCTCAAAATCTAGTCCAGTTAAAAGATGAAAAGACTGAATATTTAATTCTAATTATTTGTAAACATGAAATAAAAAGGTATATTGTGAAACCTCAACACCACTGTTTTCTCAGTCACTAGGATGGGGCATGGTTTGTAAATATAAACATCAGCTTTGTTTGTTGTTTGTGTTATATCAGCTCGGTGACCATGAGGTTATCATTATAATCAGGCAAACTTTGTGTTATCTTCACAAATTAAGCAAGTGTTTAAATTCATGTAAGCTTGTGTTGTACATGTATTTATAGAACAGTATGTATAGATGAAACCTCGATTTGTAAATATGTCGCATTAAAACACTGGAGCTTTGTTGGTCCTGACTTTTCAATACTGTCTAGTGTTAGATATGTACAGTCCTATATAATAATGTACTTATAAACTTTTAAACGTGTCACTTTAAAACACTGGAACTATGTGGATCCAGACTTCAATACTGTAGATTATGTATACGTACAGCTGTGTGAACATTAATGTACAAATGATTTTGTGAATATTGACAATATGTTCCTGAAGACAAAAGTTTGCGTTTCTCCCAATATGTACAATCATGTATGCATATCATGTCTTAAAACTTTATGTCAATTCAATTTGCACTCAATATCTGATGCAAGCTTTTGAAGTTAATGTGAAATAAATGTGTATGAAAATCTACAGTTGTCAAGAAAACTTTTTTTCTAGACATGTAAAGTTAGTGATCATGATATACCAGTGTTCAGAAACAACACTCAGTAATTTCCTATTTAAGATGCTTTTTACAAGCATGAAGTATAGATACATGTATCACACTGTATGCAGCTTTATTTTTGTGATTGTTACAGTATATGCAATGTAAATCCAAATTTCAACATAACTGAACATTTTTCTGATCAAGTAACCCGACTCTGATGTGTTGATGTAAATTGTGTGCATTACATAAATCAAAGCTGGATACAGTGTATTAATGTGACAAAGCCTCCAGACACTCGCATTTGGGAACTAAATGACTTTCCTTTGGCAATTAAATATGTTAAAAAAAAAAAAAAAAAATCTTATCGTGAACCGTAATATACATTGCAGAGTCTCACAGTATTTTTAGCTCACCTGGCACAAAGTGCCAAGTGAGCTTATGCCGTGGCCCGGCGTCCGGCGTCCGTCCGTCGTCCGTCCGTCCGTCCGTCCGTCCGTCCGTC
>NW_018407615.1:634814-638910 GCF_002113885.1 Mizuhopecten yessoensis
ACTTCTTCTGAATAACCAAAATGCCCAGGGTGATGATATTTGGCCAGTAACATCCTGAGATGAAGGGCTACAAAGTTTGTTCAAATCAATGACCTTCACCCATATTCAAGGTCACAGGGGTCAAATATGTTAAAAACTTTAAACAACTTCTTCTGAATAATTAAAATGCACAGGGTGATGGTATTTGGCCAGTAGCATGCTGGGCTAAAGGGCTATCAAGTTTGTTCGAATGAATGACCTTCACTTATATTCAAGGTCACAGGAGTCAAATATGTTAAAAACATTAAACAACTTCTTCTGAATAACCAAAATGCATAGGGTGATGATATTTGGCCAGTAGCATGCTGGGGTAAAGGGCTATCAAGTTTGTTTTGAATGACCTTCACCCATATTCAAGGTCACAGGGGTCAAATATGTGAAAAACATTAAATAACTTCTTCTGAATAACCAAAATGCACAGGGTGATGATATTTGGCCAGTAGCATACTAGGATGAAGGGCTACAAAGTTTGTTTAAATGTATGACCTTGAATCATATTCAAGGTCACAAGGAGCAAATATGCTCAAAATATTTAAACAACTTGTTCTGAAAAACCAAAAGGCTCAGGATGTTGATATTTAGTCAGATCAAGGACTACTATGTTTGTTAAAGTGAATGACTGACTTATATTCAAGGTCACAGGGGTCAAATTTGTTTAAAATCTTTAAACGACCTCTTCTGAATAATCATGGGTCCCAGGATGTTGATACTTTGCAAGTTGCATACTGAGATGAAAGGCTATACAATTTGTTCAACATAATGACTTGGTCGACTTTCAAAGTAACAGGGGTGAAATGTTTTAAAATCTTTTAACAGGTTCTTTTGAATAACTTAAATCATAAATACTGATATTTTGCCTGTAGCTTTATTTTAGATCACTTTTAAGGTTGCAAGTGTGAGATTTATACCAGGTGAGCGATGCAGGCCCATTGGGCCTCTTGTTTAGTTTAAAAACAACAATACTGTACTGTTCCTCAATAAGAGTAGAGCTGAATTATGATATATGAAGATATAATGGTTTGAATGCTATTTGACAGAAATTCCATCGCCACTTTGGTACAGTAATATTAGGGATAGGGACATGCCTAAACATCCATTAGTTGACTTTCAAATTTTACAGTTTCTCAGAAAGCCTGCAGAAAATCAAGAATCGCCATTCTAAAGTCGTGGAAACAATGGCCCAGGTTTGTATCTGTGTAGAACAGCCTGGATTAACCTAACAACCATATTGTATATCTGACTGACCCCTCAGTAGAATGCTTAAACACCGATTAGATTTGTATTTAATTAGAATAATAAGTTTTGTATGGATGAAGATGATAATGCTTTGAGACTAAGTGATGTATCTGTAGACCTACAGTATTTAATATTGCAATGGTAGATATTTGTCTACCACTTAAAAACTAGATAAACCAATGACCCTAAAAATATTATATTTCATGTTATTAATTTTAAAATACTTTTTACCTATAATTATAACAATACATACGACATAAGGAAAAAAGGCCTTTATAACAAGTGCTACATAATACACAATGTGCATCTTAGAAAGGCTCTAACATAATTGAGGAAAAGCCCTTGAAATAGTAATAACCATCTGTTTGTGAGATATTCTTGCTACAACATGTACCTGTACATGTATTAGCTACAAAGTATACCAGTCCTGTAATTGCAGTATAAAGCGTTTCGGTAAAGATTTATATGGAAATATTTGAAAATGAAATATTCACCGATAATGAATGCACCAGACTGGACTTAATTTGTTACCAACCATATCAAGTATAATGCTTTAGTTAAGGGTAACATGGTATCATGTGGTAAATAAGGAAATTAGAAAGTTTCCCCCATATCCCCATGTAGTCAAGATTAATATACATTATCATGATGATTCAAAACATGCTCTGTTGAGATTTAGGGTGAAGAATGTGTGAATTTCTGACTAAAATTTCTGACATAAACAGTATATTATTTGTCAAGCAATTGCAAAGTATTTCTATGTTGAAACTATAACAAGTCTTTTGTTTTCTCACAGGGAGTGCTGGAATTACAAGAGACTTATCCATCCTACTACAACTTTACAAATGTCAACACTAACACAGATGCGATACGATACTTCCTGGATAGGTTCCTCTTATCTCGCATCAGTATACGGATGCTCATCAGCCAGCATGGTGAGGAAACATGTCTGTGGCACTAAGTTCTAAGACATTTGTGTTCAGACATAGAAGCGCAACACCTATTGTTGATATGGGTGGATGGACTTAGGTCCAACTTATAAACAGGATTTCATAATAATCATATTCCGTCTTTGCGTATTGCAGAGTTATCTTCTCTTTGGAGCAGGTATTGATTGTTACGTCACTTGTTTGTGAGAGTAACGACATCAATTTTTGAGGAAAAACGACTTAATTTTCTCACACAGACCAATGACGTAACAATCAATACCTGCTCCCAAGAGAAGATAACTCTGCAATACGCAAAGACGGAATAGGTACTAAGGTGCCTATGTGGTACCCTGTGGTGTCTTGTCACTGCCGAATCAAAATCCCCAGTGATGAGTCGCTGTTTATTCTGCTTCTCCTTTGTGTAAATACAGTATGCTTAAGTACCTGAGTGACCTCCCTTTACAGAGGCTGGCCTCCTTCTCTCTGCTTGAATTCTGTGTCAAAACTAGAAAAATCAATCACTAATTGCAGTGTGATTAGAAGTATTTCTCTTCACCTGTTAGAGTCACAATTGGATTCTTCAGTATCAACACTTCCTATCTTTTAGCACCCAAATTACCCAAGTCATGCAAGGACTGTTCTGTAAGTGATCATAATTTGTTTCACAGACTCACAGTAATGTTATAAGATGGGTCCTAACAGTTTAACTAAACTAGTACATTTCACACTATGCTTCCATATTAATACCATGTGGTTGCTTTCCTCAGCCTGATAAAATAGAATATTGGCCAAGCAGATTTTTTTTTACGGTACATGTAGATCTATCGGTACTTTTAGACAACTTAGGCATGCATATCCTGAATAATGTAGGAGTCCATTTCCAATTAATTAAATTTAATTAAGAGAAATCCTTCTTTGGAGGTCTAATAAAACTGGAGCTAAGAAATAGTGTTTTTAATTGCTAGTGAGATTTAGTTTAAAAAATTCCCTTTGTAACCATCTTTTTACACTGTCTATATGTTCAATAGCATGGCTTAGAGTTTTTTGTCAATAAACAAAGCAGGCAAATAAACAACACTCTGTGAAACTCTTTTTTAACGAGTTGAAGTCGACAGATTTAATATTTCACTCACTTGTTCATTGTACATTGTATATATAACAATGACCTCATTACATGTAATTACCAGCCAGGGTCGTTCATAAGAGCTATAAAGCAAGAACTATACCTAATATGTTTAAACCTCTGTGTGTTGGTAGGCTTTCCACTCCTGTCATAATGGGTAACATGTATCAGACCTTACACTAGTTGTGAATTTCTTGTTCATTTCCAGGCAGACCTTGGTCAAAATATTGAAAGTTGACATGAGATTTAATGAAAGCCTTGGCTTGAAGGAACTAGTGATTGTGTATTTTAACTAAAATAATAAGATATGGAACAGAAGGAGAGATACGTTAAGAAGTCACCACAGTTGTAGTTACATTATGTGTTTCAGTGCTGTTGTACGGTTCTCAGACAGTAGACAATCCTCACTACATTGGTACAATAGACCCTGAGTGTGACGTCGCTGATGTTCTACAGAGTAAGTATACCACACTCAAAATTACTACAGAGTAAGTATAACACACTCAAAACTACTACAGAGTAAGTATAACACACCCAAAATTACTACAGAGTAAGTATAACACACTCAGAATTACTACAGAGTAAGTATAACACACTCAAAATTACTACAGAGTAAGTATAACACACCCTAAATTACTACAGAGCAAGTATAATACACTCAAAATTACTACAGAATATATCAAATAGATGAAATTAGGTTTCTGCATTTTTTTAAAGGCTAACTTCCCTTCATTTTTGTGTCTACATTTTTGTGTGTTGAGGGGGGGGG